>NC_063058.1:25084144-25131644 GCF_018812025.1 Megalobrama amblycephala
CTATAGAGTCAACTTTGTGCATAAAAGTTGTGATCTGATGCAGCCATTTGTGAATCAAGTCCATCAAACTTTAGTTTTACCCACACCGCATTATGTGGGCTGATGTCCTCAGATTACACTGTATTATAGTGTATCAAGAATGTGTGTGAGGTGTGTTCATCTGACTTCTCTCTCCTCACACACACACATCAAAGAGCTGCAGTCACCTTCCTTCTGATGACAGAGACTCGCTGCTGAAAGGAAACTAATATGTCTTTAATGATATCAGCACTGTCACTGTGTCTCACTGTATAACACGTCTGTTCTCTGTGTGCTCTATAGAAGGAAAGTCTGTATATCTATCTATAATCTTTTTTCTGATGATATTTGATTATGGTTACTTAACATTTCAGTTGCGCTTCAATGAGCTGACAGCAAAAAGTCGGACTTATTTTTGTATAATAAGTCTGATGAGAATTGGCATCTGCTTAAGAGCATAAATGTCAACATTTTGTAAGGCTTGTTAAATTTTATGATTCAGTAAGCCGTGCAAAAGTGAATCCTATGATCATCTTATTTTTAGCAGTGTTTTGATAATGCTTGCAGCAATGCAGTCCATTGATTTGAATGTCATTATTTTCCTTCCGATTTTTTTCAACAAGCGGAAATCCAATGTTTGGACATGTATAGGGTACATGTACATGTACAATATCAACAAAGTAATAAAAAATTACCAAAGAAAAACTTTTGTTGAAAGATGAAGCAATGTCAACAGCAGCTATGCTGACCAATCCTTGCCCCTCAGTTCTGCACATTTTAGGTGTCAGACCAACACAACCGTAGTTATGAGCTGATTCAAGTGCAAACCTGAAAAACTAATGACAAATCCTCATCATAACCAGTCAGAGAGACCAGATAACAGCAGCAAACTGGATCTGACCGATTTTTAAGATGTAGGTAGGGAGCTACATCGCTCTCATTATAATCAACACTGCATGTCAAGGATTGTAATGGGAGATTTAAAACATTATTATTCCGTATGCTGATTTATCATTCATGACCTAAAACCTTTTTTATAAAGCAGCAGCAGCAGCTCCTGACCGTTTATTACACTTTTGTAGCGGATTCTTAAAGGGACAGTTCATCCAAAATATGTAAAAATTTGGAACGACGCCATTTAAAATGACATTAACATTACTCAGTTTATCAATTACCTAGTGTTACACAACCTATGCATTTACAACCTAAAGAGAAAAAAAAAGTAACGACAGCCTATTTCAAGTATGTGAACGTCCGTATTTCCATGCCATATTTTACTGCCACCTATTGGCTTCAAAACAAAAATGCACTGTGTACTGACCTGCAAACTTTCTTGCTCCTGGTTTCAGACAAGATTTAAAACTAGTCCTAGAATAAAATGCATGTTTGAGCCGTTTTAACTTGAAGCATCTTGCAGTGACATAAAATATGTCAGTGCCACTGTTTGTCTCAAGATGCACACCAGTAATGTTTTCTTAGGCAGGTTTATAAAAGCATCTTAAAAGGTTAGTTCACCCCAAAATGAAAATTTTGTCGTCATTTACTCACCCTCATGTTGTTCCAAATCTGAATCTGAGTTTCTTTACTCAGTTGAACACAAAAGAAGATGTTTTAAATAACGTTGGTAACCAGATTGACTTCCATATTAGAAAAAAAAAAAAAAAAAAATTAAAGACAATGGGTGCCATCAACTGTCTGGTTACCAACATTCTTTAAAATATCTTCTTTTGTGTTCAACAGAAGAAAAAAACATTTTCATTTTGGGGTGAACTATCCCAAATAGTTCACCCCAAAATGAAAATTCTGTCAGTAATTACTCACCCTCACGCCGTTCCACACCCGTAAGACCTTCGTTCATCTTTAGAACACAAATTAAGATATTTTTGATAAAATCTGATAGCTCAGTGAGGCCTCTATTGCCAGCAAGATAATTAACACTTTCAGATGTCCAAAAAAATACTAAAAACATATTTAAAACAGTTCATGTGACTACAGTGGTTTAATACTTTTTGTGCGCCAAAAATAAAATAGCGACTTTATTCAACAATATCTAGTGATTCATAAAGCTTCGAAGCTTTAAGAATTGTTTCGAATCAGTGGTTCGGAGTGCCAAAATCACATGATTTCAGTAAACGAGGCTTTGTTGCGTCATAAGTGTTTTGAAATTTCAATGGATCATGTGACTTTGTCAGTTTGATACTCGCTCTGAACCACTGATTCGAAACAAAAGATTTGTAAAGCTTCATGAAGCAGTGTTTTGAAATCGCCCATCACTCGATATTGTTAAAAAGTTGCTATTTTGTAATTTTTGGCGCACAAAAAGTATTCTCGTCGCTTTATAATATTAAAGTTGAACCACTGTAGTCACATGAACCGTTTTAATGTTTTTAGTAGCTTTCTGGGCATTGAAAAGGGGAGTGTTATTGCTGGCAATGCACGCCTCACCGAGCCATCGGATTTTATCAAAAATATCTTAATTTATGTTCTGAAGATGAACGAAGGTCTTACAGGTGTGGAACGACATGAGGGTGAGTAATTTCATTTTTGGGTGAACTAACCTTTTAATCTAAACCCTTTAATCTAAACCCTTTCTGTGAAACCAGGCCTTAAAGGCATGCAATTTATTCCCTTCACACAGCAAACCATGTAAAGGATTTTATAACAACCAATCTTGAAGATTCC
Organism: Megalobrama amblycephala; assembly: GCF_018812025.1. Classification (NCBI taxonomy): domain Eukaryota; kingdom Metazoa; phylum Chordata; class Actinopteri; order Cypriniformes; family Xenocyprididae; genus Megalobrama; species Megalobrama amblycephala. Next base: position 25,086,845 of record NC_063058.1, read on the forward strand.
CTAATAAATCAGGCCGAAATGGAAACAGCTGCCCAGTTGACAGTGAAGAGGCAGTAATCATTCCACCATATTGATCAGGATGATGGCAGCCCATAACACACCTGGATTTAAGCAGGACAGGCCTAACTGGCACAATCAACCAGTAGCCCCTCACTGCAGAACACAAGAGATCCAGGCTATGTAAAGTGGGAGGAGTTGGATCCAACCCCGCCCCCTGGACCTCAAATTCTGCAGTGAGGACCATCTCCATCAACTCTCACTCAGAAATATATGTTAGATTCACAAACAGAACCTTTTCCTTCTTGCTGGCACAGATAGCGTTTTATTACAAAAAGAAAAAAAAAAGGTCGATGCATGATCATTGTAGCATTACCAGGAATATGTTGCATTCCCATCACTCTTCAGGTAGAAAGGTTGACTTGTTTGGAGAGGATAACAGTTATAAAAGTTGGGCTGTATTTAATGCAGGCCCGTAGGTAAGAATCACTCTTACTAGCTACATGCAAATGGAGACCCATCTGTTCATTCACTCCAGATTTGAATTTCATCAAAATGGTGGGGGTTTATGTATGTAACATCATCTCTTTAAGAATAAATTAAGTTAAAAACTATACCAAAACATGTTTCTTTTGTCCAAATCTTGCTCATGTTTAAAGAATACAAGAAACATTTACAATTAACACCGGTGGCAAAATAAATCAATTTCTGAATATCTCAAATCAGTTTCCCCTAACAATAAGTTTAATAAACTGTGGTAGCCGTTGCTTTTACTTGGAAATTAAATAGCAGATTTTTGTGCAAGAGCAAAATCCTATCAAAAAGACAGCTTATGTTTTGGTCACACGTTCCAATCGGTATATTTCGGTTTTAACAATCCTGTTTCTGTATACATTTGTCTTTTATAAAATATTTTTTTTTTTATTCATACAATCATTTTTAACTAGCAACATTACTATTCACTTTTAAGTGGCAAGATGTCAGACAGATCACCTCATAAGAACAATAGTATATAAACGACTGAAAAAAAAAAAAAAAATCATTAGAGTATGTTTCTCTTCATAACAGTTCAAATTTTCTGTACAACTGTCTAATATGAATATTGCTGGTCCTGATCTGGTGGCATCAGTGCAGTGCTGGAGTAAGAGACAGCAGCAGCAGCGGTGGTGGTGGTGGTTTTCTTGGGGGGCTCCAGTCTGGCACTGGCCTCTCCGGGTGGTCCTGGAGGAGGGGTGTGCAGGAGCTGACTGACAGCACTACTCTCATCATGCTGGACCGTTCACTGCTGCCTCGGGGTTGGCCGTGCGCTGCTCTGATCTGGTTGGAAAAAGGGGAGGGGCTTGAAGCAACACAAAACTAGAGGAAACGAAAAGGTGGAGGGCACAGAACTCACTTGGCTTCATCCATAGCGGCCGCATCCTCAAGAGGACCATTTAGAGCTTCGCAAGTGGCTTTTGCTTTCTCTTCTAAGTGCTTTAGACTGTAGGAGAAAAAGAAAATGACAGTTAAAAATAATAAAAAGGCATAAAAATTAACACTATTTTAGTGTCCTTGTTATGCATATACAAACTATAGCAGTAAGTTATGCATAATTACAAGCAAACCCTAAACCTAACCTATAATAAGTACGTTGTTAAAGGCACATTATGTAACATTTCAAAACGAAGGCGTAGCTTGATGGCTTTGAGCGTGGAATCATGGGAGAGGTCTTCACCTCAGTCGGTGGAAAAGAATCGGGACTGGATTCAGGCAGAAATCATGTTCATGGATGAGATTATTAGCGTTAAATCATACATATTGTGCCTTTAATTAATATTACTCATGACTTGTGTAATTACACTGTAACAATGACACCTTAAAATAAAGTGTAACCGAAATGTCCCGATACATGACAGAAATTAGGAAAATATTTTATAATTATAGCTGTGATCAACTTTTCAGTATGTAGAGAATATCTGCATAATACCTGAAATTAATATATATTATACACATTTTATATGTAAAAGACATTATAAATGCATGTAACAGCAAATTTACTTATTCATCAACAAGATTGTTAGATTCAGGAAATGACACAAGGGGGAGCCAGTACATCTGACAATAACCTAAAAATACTAAACTTTGCTAAGATGAATCTAGCACTCATGTAATTATAATGTAATTTTGAAGAACTGCAAATTTTTGCTTTAAAATAAATGTTTCTGTATTTTCAGCAAAAAGAAAGGAAATCGTACATTTTAAAAATATACAATATATTATTTTGGATAATATATCATAATACTATATATAATTGTCATAGTAGAGAGTCATAAGCCAGGCAGTTATTTGTCCATTCTGAAATGATCAGCTGCTTAGAAACACCTTTGTCCAATAAACAGAAGAGGCAGTTTTAAAATCTACTGAATGTCTTGTCGATGAATAACAAATATGAAAATTCAATTGCATTATGTATACACGTTGCCATTACAGTAACATATGGGCCAGTCCCTAGACTCTACTAAAAGAAAACGAATTGTTTAATTAATACTCTAATGACTTCATAAATACAATAAAGCCTCTTACCCTGGTTTCTGACAGTTGCTAGGAGGACAATTGCTTTTCTCAGATTCTCCACTCTCTGCAACAAACAACTTTGCAGATGCGTCTTCAGAGGTAGATCGTTTCTCTTCCTCACTACAGGACAATCAGAGATGAGAGCATTTTAATGAGCTTTCAATGCCACTCGCTTAAATAATAAAACCCCCATTTTAAATCCCTGGACAAACATGCAGAATGTAACGGACCACATTCAAAGCAACGGGGCAAAACGAAAAATGTTCTGAAATGGGATTCGGTGGACAAATGAGACGTGAGTGACTATGAACCACACAACAACTGGTTTAGACGATGAGCTCGTTTAGTATGTGGGGGTGAAATGGTGGAAAAAAGCTAGCAATTTCTGCAAAGTGACCGCATGCCAGCCATCTTTACCTTTAGGGTGGCATCAGTATAAAACGGTTTAATTAGGGTTCAGTAACAACCAGTGTTGGGGGTAACGCATTACAACAGGAGCTACGTAATCAGATTACTTTTTTTAAGTAACTAGTAAAGTAACGCATTACTTTTAAAAGGTGCCCAAGAATGCTTTTTCACAAGATGTAATATAAGTCTAAGGTGTCTCCTGAATGTGTCTGTGAAGTTTCAGCTCAAAATACCCCATAGATTTTTTTTAATGAATTTTTTTAACTGCCTATTTTGGGGCATCATTAACAATGCACTGATTTACACTCAACTCCGCCCCTTTAAATCACGTGCTCCCTGCCAAACGAGCTCTCGACTATATTACAGCGCATTTACAAAGTTCACACAGCTAATATAACCCTCAAATGGATCTTTACAAGATGTTCGTCATGCATGCTGTATGCATGCTTCGAATTATGTGAGTAAAGTATTTATTTGGATGTTAACGTTTTATTCTGAGTGAATTCGAGGCTATATGCTCTGTGGCTAACGGCTAATTGCTACACTGTTGGAGAGATTTATAAAGAATGAAGTTGTGTTTATGAATTATACAGACTGCAAGTGCAAAAAATGAAAATAGCGACGGCTCTTGTCTCTGTGAATTCAGTAAGAAACGATGGTAACTTTAACCACATTTAACAGTACATTAGCAACATGCTAACGAAACATTTAGAAAGACAATTTACAAATATCAGTAAAAATATCATGTTATCATGGATCATGTCAGTTATTATTGCTCCATCTGCCATTTTTCGCTGTTGTTCTTGCTTGCTTACCTAGACTGATGATTCATCTGTGCACAGATCCAGACATTACTGGCTTGTGTAATCCCTAACATGGGCTGGCATTATGCAAATATTGGGGGCGTACACCCCGACTGTTACGTAACAGTCGGTGTTATGTTGAGATTCGCCTGTTCTTCGGAGGTCTTTTAAACAAATGAGATTTATATAAGAAGGAGGAAACAATGGTGTTTGAGACTCACTGTATGTCATTTCCATGTACTGAACTCTTGTTATTTAACTATGCCGAGGTAAATTCAATTTTTGAATCTAGGGCACCTTTAAATTTTAAGTTACTTTTTCAAATAAATAACACAAGTTACTTTGTTTTCCCATTTACTGACTGCACTTACTCCTGATTTCTCTCAATATGGGGACAGAAGAGGTGTCAGAGGCATTGTGTGAACATAGTTATTCTAGACGAAATGTGAGCATACATTTACTCATTTACTTCTGAAAGGCTTGTTTGTTTGAACTGTGCCCTCTACTGTTCAGACATGAATTTTCAATACAGTAAGTAACTAACGCAATTAGTTACTTTTTTTAGGGAGTAAAGCAATATTGTAATGCATTACAATTAAAAGTAACTTTCCCCAACACTGGTAACAACTATATCCTCCTCTAAAGACCGATGCAAAGAAGATTATGGCATATTTCTGGTTTAGGGAAGGTCTACAGAGAAGCATCCTCCTTTATCAAGACAGATTTACACAAATTAAAGTTCACGCAGAGCCCGGATTTTAAAGGGCCAGCTCATACTCATTCATTTAGCCCTGCGAAAGAGCAATGGGACCAAACCTCAGAGGATGAGGAGGGAATCCATAAATCACCACCTGCGGTTTTGGAAAGACTGGGAAACATATGCGCTTTAACCTTTTGGAATCAGGATGAGCTACATCTAAGGATGTATGGGGCATTTCATGCCGTTAACCACCTGTACATCTGATATTAACATGCAAATGGTGATGAATACATTACCGTTTAAAAGAAAACAAACAAACATACGAACGAACAAACAAACAAAACATGGTTACAAACCAAAACGCAGAGGCTGACATGGGAAAAAAAAACCAAACAAAACAAGACACGCCCCCTGATTGGCTGTACATACCGATACGATTTCAACACTCTGAAGCCACACGCACGCCAAAGAGAGAGAGGAAGCTCATGTTGTAAGAGTTGCAGTTCAAGAAGGACAGATTGTTCTTTTTTTTTGCATTCTCAAACAGACAAAACAGATGTTGTTACAAAGCTCTGCATCTTAACAGCCCCCGTTAAAAAGAGACAGTGGGCGGTCCAGGGCCTGGCTGGCTCTAGATACAGGAGGAGGATACATGACAAGGAAAAAACAGGTCTACATGCAGAGTGAAGTGAAGCTTGTGTCTCAAAGTGGGAGAAGAGGAAGTGATGCGAGGCACTGTGTGTGAAACCTACAGGACTCACCTTTTGAAAACAGCAGTTTCAGTTTTGGCGTCTACAGTAAGGCTGACTGTCTCCTTCATAGAGCCATTGGTGACTGTTTCTGTGATGCGGTCACTGACAGGCTCCTCCTCTGGGTCCGAGCCGTCCCCTACCTTCCCTCTAGGGGAAGTCGGGGTGGTCTCATTGGGAAGCCACTGATCCGTGTCTAAAACGACAAGATGGTTTTATTCTAACCACTTTGTGTGTTGACGTATGGACAGGAGGAATGGTACAAGGGTCTATTCTTACTTTCTTGCTGCATGGGCGCATTGACTCCCAGAGGGTCTACCGTTTCTATGCTGGTCTCCATGGCTACAGGGGAATTGCTCCTCAAAGGATCCTTGGGGCTAAATAAAGACAAAAAAATGAACATTAATGAATTTACTTGCTCAGCGCTCTATTATGTACATCTTCACTAGTGTGGGTCCAATCCATTTCTATAATTAATAAAAATGCATTAATACATAAAATATATTTAAATATATATTTTACATCATAACAGTGTTAAATACATGTAAACAAAAGATATTCATCAAAGTGATCGACGATACATAATCTCGATGAACTTGATGAACCCGTGATATTTTCTTCAGGTAGCTTACATTATCAGACATTGTGTGATGTTTTGTTATAAACTAGTGTTGTCAAGGTACCAGAATTCCAGTAGTCGGTACCGATACCATGAAAATTTTACGGTTCTCGGTACCAATTTCGGTACCACAGTAAAATCTATTGGAACTATTTTACTATTTTATATAGCCTATTTTAAAAACATTAAATATGATTTGGAGTGTGTGTTTGTGTGTGTATATATAGGCTACTTTAATGAAATAAATTTTGAAATATAAAAAAAAAAAAATAATAATTAAATGCTCAAACATCCATTGTGTACTGTTGAAAAAAACAGCATATGTTGGTAAGGTAGGTTTTGAAGCTGTATGCTGGTCCTAAACTGGTCCTGCTGGTCCATACTAGTCCTAAGCTGGTCCTGGACCAGCATAAACCAGCTCAAACCAGCATACCAGCTTCAAAACCTACTTTACCAGCATATGCTCGTTTTTTCAACAGGGGTAACAGACGTGCATGTTAATTTTAGCTATTCCGTCAGAGAAACAACACACTACAGCCTGTAAAACTATGAAATAAATATAGGTAAATATAACCTAAATAATACGAAAGTTAAATATCATTTCAAAAAGCATTCGTTTTTTATTTACACACAAAGACGCGTCATATATAGCCAAAGTCCCGTTATTACTTTGATATAGCCTCTGCGCTTTGAGAGGGATGTGGGACACGAGCAGGAAAGAGACCATTTCTCTTTAATAATATCTTCGTTATCTCCTGATGTTACAAACAACTGACACTTGTTGTAAAAGGTCTGAAGAGCGAGTTTTATCCTCCGCAGGGGCAAGACATTCAGGCTATGTTTGATTTAGCGCTGCCAGAGAAAACGAAAGTAAAAATCACTGGTGTGTGAAACGCACTATACAAATAAACTTGACGTGCCTTATAAAGTCTAATAACAAGCACAAACTCTGTTAAATAGAAACTGACGTGCAAGCAAAAAGGTTTCTGTCCTACGGTGTTTTTTCTACTTTACCACAGTAAATAATGCGAATAGCCTATAACAGGCCTAAATGCGAACGAAAGAAACGTTATAATCCCCTGCGTGAGTGAAAGTTTGGGAAAAGAAACAGATTTCATGTTCAGTGGAATAACTAATGGAATATTGTTAAATTCTCTGCTAATCAGGTGACCAGATCGCGATTCGGAAAACAGAATACGAAGCTTAAATGTATGGACTCACGCACCTCTCTTATTCGGCATTAACCAAAATGTTTCCATGGCTGCGATGTCACATTTAATTGCTAATCTATTATTTCTTCTGTAAACAAAGCTTTGTGCTTCATTCGTGTCATATTCAAGTAAATACTGGCACAGCCCTATCAGTTGGTACCGAATATACCCGGATTCTCGGTACTACCGGTACTACAGAAATGCTGGTATCGTCACATTTTCAAAATTTCAGTACCGACTTGGTACCGAAGTACCGGTACTTTTGACAACACTATTATAAACTCTGGATTGCTGAATTCTGTCATCTTTATAATGTATACTATTGCCCACCACTGGGCTACTTTTACTGATATTTACCTACTTGTTTTAAGAAGTTTACTTGTTAAAGAATGTTAAATATTGCACTTAAATGCAATTACTTGGTTTTGTTTAACTCTGAAACATGAAATGTTATCCGTTTTTGACAAAAAAAAAAAAAAAGGGAAAAAAAAGTGTGTTGGAGTTAGCCGCTTTCGCTATATTTTCAATGAATTTTAATTTTCTAAGTTACCAGTATGATTTATGAAAATGAATAAAACGGAGTTCTGTTTTTGCAAATGAACTTCAAATATTAAAAAGGAGAAAAGGGAGCCTTTTAAGCCAGGTTGACACCGTGCGAATTTGGCCACGATTTGATTCCTCTGATCCTGGGCCAAAATATGAAGTCTTTGATCACTAGTTCAACATGTTCACAGACAGCAGATTAATGACCCTTGCAATCATATTTTACCTCACATGAAATTCTGACAGTGTCAGAAGATTTGACGATCTTGTAGTGTGACTTCTACGACAACCATCAAATCAAAAACCAATAGGAGCGTAGAACCTGATGGTGCAATTAATGAGACAACAACAAACCACCACTTGCCCTTCACACATCTTCATTTTTTCCCCAGTTTTCTTTTCAAGAGAAGCCATGATTAAAATTAACAGTTGTTTTTGTTTGCTAGCCACCATTTCTATCCTGCTTATAAATGCAGCTCACATCACTGAACAGGTCACATATTGATGATGCAAAACTCCGGAAGGGTCTTCTTGCATGTTCATTTTTAACATGTCTCGAACTGCCGTACAGTCTGACATTAATGACAACTGAGATCCCACAGTGTGGCATGGTTTACAGCAGGGATCATGTTCGTACAATCTGACAAGCAACAGTCGTAAAGGACTATTATAAATTGTACAGTGTGCACCCAGCTTTACAAGCAAAACCATTTAAAATGTACAACAAACCTGTTGAAAAATAAAGTCTGCAACAATAAGTCAATGATGCATGACCGTATACAAGTTGAGCTTAAGCAAAATCAGAGCAAATTCATTTTAAATATGCCTTCACCCAGCATGTAATGTACCTGACAGGTGTGAAGCTGGAGAAGTCGGCCCAACCTGTCTCTGCAGCAGCATTCGGAGAGCTCCAGCCCGAAGGTTCAGGCGCTGCAGCCGGCGAGTTTGACACAGGTGCGCTGGGGGTCGTGGAGCTGCCAGTGTCCATGGGTATGTCATCAAAATTTGCCGTCCATACCGGTCCTGATCCGAAGCAAGACACAGAACAAGGATATGTGACCCGTGAACTTCAGCTAAAAGCTAAACGGTGACACATATGGGAGCTGAGAAATTCTATTCTCACCATCCCCCGAGTCCACTTCCATCCTGTCGTCAGATGTGGCGTTAGCAGTTTCAAACGGGTCTCGCTTCCCATCCTCCTCCTCAGAGTCCGTACTTTCTTCACTGTCTGTACTTCCTGAGCTTCTGTGTAGGAAGAATGACGTGGATGTTTAAAAATAACCCAAAAAAACCCCAGAAGCATAAGGAAAAGCACTTCAAAAGCATGTTCCAATGATTACAATACCTGGGACGTCTCTGAGCATCAGGTGCAAAAGTGACGTCCTTCTCATCCCAGATATCTTCCTCGTCTGATCCGGCATCTTCGAACTGCTGGATCTTCTCCTTACAGCAGGCTTCAAAGAGTGCCATGTTTGCCTATGAGCACAGCATGAACAAACTATAAAAACACATCATGAGCTTTTCAATTAATTCAGCTAATAATTTAAAAAGAATGAATTTCATTAAATAGATCTCATACTTACACTTTCATTTGTATTCAAGGAAAAATTGATGTCTGATATTCTATCAAAGGGAATACTGCAAGGTTAAAAAGAACAGGTTTTAGTTTGGTTAAGTACTTAAAACAGAGCAGCACCCCGTCACCCCGGCATGACTAAAACAGTAGGGATGCACCAAAATGAAAATTTTGGGTCGAAACCGAAAATTACGATTGAACTTGAAATTGGCCGAAATTGAACTTGGCCGAAAACTGAAACTGACTTAAAAAAAATTCATTTATGCTGCCTCCGAAATCACATACTGTTGAGTAGGTGCTACATTTGAATTTAAATGTACTTCATGACCGTTGAAAAAGTATGTTCTATATAGTACGAATGCATGTAGTATGAATGAATTCGGACGTACTACATCCTCCATGTTGTGACTGTCACATGACCTACCAGTGTCAATTACGTCCCTTTAAATCCATTTCACAAATCCTCTCCTGTGGCCTCATGGGATAGTAAAATGTTCATCATATGTACACTTCAGAATCTCACCGGAAGTAGTAAGTCATCCAGGTACTTTTCGCCTACTGTTTTTCAAATACTATAATTCGGACATCTATTCTGTTCTCTTTTTCACATACTATCTAGTAGAGAAGTATTCGATTTCAGACGCAGCTTTTAATTTTTTTTTGTATAACTGTATCATTAGACTTTTTAAATTAAATTCAATAATTTTACTGAATCTGAATTTAATACATACAAGCCAATAAAATAAAAATAACCACACTTTTATTTAAAATAACAAAAATTGGACAGAAAATAGGCCTGTATCAAAATAATGTTAAATATATCAATATATTATTCTTCATTCAGCTGTATGTGACAGAATCACATTTATTTTTTGACCAATTATCAAAGTATAGTCCTACAAAGCTATTATTATCAAAGCACGTGAGCAGATAGCAGGGAGTGGATCAGTGAACGAGAGGGTAGCGTCATTTTACCAGCGTTGCCCAGCACAGCTATACCACACCATGTTACAGTACAGTTTGCAAACAGAAACAAACAAAGTCCAGAGAAATGACATTTCGGCATGTTATTTGAGCAGACTTTGCTTTTCCAGTGAGCAACTGGATGATAATTTTCAGTAATTCAATAATAATTTCAATAATTTTCGGGTGATAATTTTCAGTGGCCGTAATTTCGGTGCATCCCTAAAAAGAAGAACCCACTCAAGTGTGTTACAGTCACCAAGGCCACCACACCAGACTATTAAGAACAGATGGGTAATCAGAACGAAGACATTTAAGTGATATGAGAAAATCTATACTGTATGATTCATGATTTAACACACACAACACCAAAAAACAGGCTTTGTGAGTTCATTGAAAAGCAACATAACATCCCTAAACAACCTAAAATCAACCAAAGCCCCATTAATAATGCTAAACCATCCCCATTTGATTTGTTACCAGCAGAAATGGCGGTAAATTTGAAAAGCATCATGCACGATGGGTACTTACTCCCCGACATCATCCTGATCGGCAAACTCTTCGTCATTGAAGCCAAACTGCTCAATAAAATTGGACGTCATTTGTTGCATCTGATAATCAGAAAAGGCCTGGCAAACCCAGGACCAACGATAATGATATAGTCTTGACACTACAAAGAAGCTTCATTTTAAAACAGTTGATAGCATCTTGCATTAAAAAAGCGTTAAAAAGACTAAAACAATTTATCAATGCATCAACAGTTTCAATACAAGGAATTAGTTTTAGTAGATATATATTAACAGTACCATTAATATTAACAGAGATAGCAGCGTTTATGAGCTCATCCAGGCACAGACTTACTTGCTGTAGGGAGGAGTCCTGATGAAATCCACTGTCTTTGAAATCTACCTCATCATCGCTGGATGAGTGTATGTGGTGTGTGTTAACCTGAGAATAGAGGAAAGCAACGGGCAGTTTACTTTAGATGCAAATTATTCTAGCAAAAGCTACTTATAAGCATCATTAAAAAAAAAGCAACGGTTACAGAAGCCAGTGAACAAAACTGAGCACACTTACTAAGTCTACAGTGTTTTTCTTGTTTGTATCTGCTAGCTGTCCTGAAGTGAAGGCTTCCCATCGTTCCCTGTCCTCCTCTGAAAGCTCTGCAATTGAGCAAATGTAAGTGGATACGGCTTTGAAAATAATCGCATGAAAATATGTTAACGCTGTTGAACGAACCTGAGATGAGCTGCTGAATTTGTGCCCCATTGGGGCCCTTGTCACTGTTGTGGACTATAGAGTTTGCTATTCTGGTCAGGTGACCCATGTAACCTCTCCGCCGCCCACCCTCGGCCCTGAAGAAAGAGGAGGAGGATTCAGTCACAGTCACGTGTAAATAGGATGGGTCCTCCTCTTCACGTGTAACCGATCAGATTTTAGGAGTTACTTACTGCTCCTTCTCATTTGATCCCCAGGCATCAAGAATTCTTTGTATTAACTGGCACTTCTGAAAGAGCTGCAGGACAGAATGGAGAAGAACACATTAAACTTTGATGCGTCAAGCAAACAGCTTGTGTTTCAAAGTGCTAGTGAGTGGAAGGGATGAAAAACTCACATGTTTGATAAGGATGTTTTCTCTTATGGGCAATTGGTCGTTTTCTCTGTTTATTTCAGGAGATTCACTTTGGGTTGAAGGCATCGCTAAGATCATCGCCGTACAGATTTCTACTTGTGTGTGTAGGAAATTATTCCATAAGTATTTGAAGTACATGTCCTATAGACAAAAAAAAAAAAAAAAAGACAAATTACTCATTTTAGAACATAAATCTTTTAACAATAACTGCTTTTCTAAACCGCAACAAGTATTTGAAGTTTCAGTGTGACTAATTACAAAACTGCATATGTAGCAAGAATAAATCAAGATTTTTTTTTTTCAGCAAAGATGCGAATAAAACATTTTAAAATTTATTAAATGTTACATTTAAAAATGCAATATTTCATGACAGTTTTTAACTGTAATTTTGATCTAATAAATGCAGCCTTAGTGAGCATAAGTATGGAAGCTTGTTTCCACCACTGAATAAAAAAATTTAAAAAAGAAGGTAATTGCAGCTTTTTCAGAAAAAAGTCAAAATTGTGAGATATTTAACTAGCAATTCGAAGGAAAAAATGACAGTCTTTTTTTCCCCCCTCAGAATTTGACTTTTACTCACAATTGCAAGTTTATATCTCACAATTTGGAGAAAAAAAAGTTAGAACTGTGAGATTAAAAAGTCGCAATTATCTACTAAATTTTTATTCCGTGGTGGAAACGAGCTTTTATACATAAGAAAGGTCTTTTGAAAAACTTATAACTGACCCAGACAGTACTGTAAGTTTTAGAACATGGCTATCAACTAGCCTTTCTCATAGCAAAAAGATGTCACAGAACTCTTAACTGTGTCTCAAACACTCACTAGTATGACACCCAAAGTGTTGAGGGCAATGAGCTCCTGGTTGATGATATGCGTGTTGGTCTGTAGAAGGCTGGTCACTAGTCGCACCACATTAAGACGAGTGTTTCCCACCGGTGGATCCAACACTCCCCATGTGGTGTTCAAGACAGTTTTCTAATGTTAAATAAAACAGCAAAAATGAGTCTGAATGACCTAAATGAAATAATAAAAAAAGTATAATTTTTCAGACATTTACTGAAATGTAAGGCTGAACTGTTTGATTGAATTTGATACCTTCATGGCATTATTATTAATCCAACATAAACGGCTATGTATGCAAGACAAGCTATTCTTTGAAAGGGTAAGATTCTGCCAGGTTATATTTGTACAGGAACAAAGTCTTGTTGTCTAAAGCTTAATGTAATTAGGAATTTGGAGATTACAGTCTAAGTGAGGTCAGCTGATATAATGTGCCAAAGTTTAGCCAACACACATTCGCAGTGTTTTCACTCCCACCTTTGGCGGCTCGAGCAAAAGCTGGTGAAAATCTTTCAGTCTTGGTCTGACGGCATCTAGAATACTCTGATTGACAGAGAATGATGGATGGTTCATTCCAGGAGGGCAAATCTCCAAATGGCCTTCAAACCTGAAAGAGAAAGCAACAAAGATTTTCATACCCGTACAAAACCCCCTAAAAAACTGAAAAGTACTAAAATGCACTTACGCTGGTCTCCGTGTCTCAAAGAGAGTTAGGAGAATCTGGATTACACTGACTATGGCAGACTCGTTCTTTTCTTTGTCGAAGATGTTTGACAGCAACTGCTCTACTGTCTCTTGTCTGAATAAGGAGACAAATGGTCAATTCAGTTCTACAGCATTAGCAGGCCTGAAACCAGAGCTCAACCTTAATCCCTCCAAAAATGCCACTTTCTGAAGTTAGTAGAATGAAATTTATTGACATGGAAAAACTCACTTCTCCAGTGTGGCCAGCAGGGGGTCAGGCTCCGAGCAGCCCTGGACTTGGAACATTTGATCTCTGCTCAGCCGAATGATCTCACAGAGCGACTGGGACGCGTTCGAGTGTCTCTATGTGAAGGGAACAAACAATTACTGTTACGTAGCTAGTGAGTAGGGATGGGTCATCAGGACTCCACAATAAGAGACAGTCAGACACGCATTTCAGTTTTTAACTTTTGATTCCCACATTTCCACTGGCTCAATCAAAAATAAATAAAAACTATTAACTCTTGTACGTCCTTATGGAGAATTTTAATGAAAGCTAATTTGAGATATCAACCTCAAATTTGGAACAACTTATTTAGATTCATGGCTTTGATTTTCTAGCAGGTTTAGAGTTCAATAGGTTTCATAAAATACCTATTTTATATAAAATAATGTTCATAGATCATTTTCATAAATTTAAACCTCTAACTTTTCTTATTTCACTTTTGAAACTTTCTTTACTTCAACAATAATCTGGCACGGATCTTATTTAAAATGCTCCCAAGCTTCACATTTTTATGACAGTTTTTGGTCATGGACATTTTTGTGCAACTTTTTAATTGACGGACAAGGGTTAACAACAGAAATGTTTGTTTTGTTAACTGCTTTATTGGACTTCACTTACATCCTCATCTTGTGATGGTTGAACCATGTCAACCAGCCGCTGTATAACTTTCTCTTCATTTAGCCACTACAGGAGAACAGATGAAGAGGAAACTGTGAGGTGGTATTAAGGTGACAGTGAGTGGATTAAATGAGTAATCCATGATGCATTTCCTGCTGTATTCAAATGAAAAACAGCTACAAAATGAAAAACTTTACCCTGCTTTACCCCAACAAAACAGAGACGCAGCATCACAAAAACCCTAACATATATTCCTGTAGGTATGAGAACTCACATTTAATACATCTTGTCTAAGCTGCTGTGGCTCAATGCAGGTGAGCATCCTGAGCAGGAGGTCCATAATGGCAGAGGTCCCTATGTGTTTGATCATCAGATCCACAAAGTCTTCCCTCTTCCTGAGGAACTCCACGATCTAGAGGTAGACATGAGATTTAGTTCACCTTCACTCCTCCATATCTCCAGAACATGAACCAGTATGTCTGATCACGCACCTGCTCTGGTTTCCTCCCAATAAGGATGCTCAGGACCTTGCTGAAGAAACTGGCCAGCAGCGGATTGAGGGGAGGCTCATTCTGTAGGAAACTGTAGAGTTTCATCAGTAAATTTTCATCTTCACCAAGCCTGTCATTGATCTGGCCAACGTCTGAGGTCAGGAGTTCACAGGATATGTTGGGATACCTTTCCAAGAAAAAGACATGCAATTAAACAACTAAATAATGAGTAGAATAACCCTTAATAATTTAATGTACCTCAAACTAGACATCCAACAAACAAACAAAGCAGCAAACATATCATTCTTACTTATATTTGATCTTCTCCTCCACATCGTCATTGGGCTCCTGGGTGATGTAGCCCACAAGATCCTCCATGCACTGTGGCCTCACCAGGAAGTCCACAAGCTTGTGGTTCTGAGCCTTACACTCCTGCAGGACGTCCTCCTCATCCATCACCTCTGTCAGCGTAACGTCATCCTTCTCCAGGAGCGTGTCGATGTGGGACGTCGTGTGCAGATCGAACTTCCAAAACATGGTGCTGCTGAGAAATAAATAAATTGGAGGTCAGGTTTTGCTCAGCTATATGAGTTTTTTGGTGAGATTTGCATTATAACTGTGAAGATGCTACATTTAAAATGTGACCAATTAGATAAGGCTTACCTGAGTGTAGCAGAGACCAGAGGGTAAAAACTCTGATTAAAAATAAAATAATGCTTGTGCTCTTTGGGACTTCTGGCCCATTACAGGCACCACAGGCGGTAGAAACTGGACAGAGCCTCAAGTAAAGGACACATGCAGCAGAAATGTCCTCTGCCACAGCAAAAACACTCAACACACACCTGCAACAGAGAACAGACAGGAATAAGAGTGTTACAACTAACATATCTTAGCCATCGGGAAAGAACAGTCAAATGCATGTCTCCTCTAACCCAAACAATCAAAGGTTAGTCATTTCTATAAACAGACAGTTTTGATTACCCTTGCAAGTCATTATTAGTCACAGCATTAAAAACAAATACATATTTCAAAACGCATCCTGTTAGCAATAACAAGAGACCCTTTTCCAGTTTGTCAGGTTCTCAAAAAGACATTTACACAACTTCTAGTTCTATCAATAAAGCATGATTTAATACAGAAACAATATGGCAGTTTTGTTTGTGGGGAAAAATAGGTGAGAAGAAAACCAAACAACTTCCTTGTTATGACACTGACAACCTAGCAACACAACAAATACAATTGCACTCTTACCAGACTAACTACTTTGATCAGTCTGTAACTATTACTACCTCAATGAGCACATGACTTTGTGGTTTCATTTTCCTTTCAAGGAAGGCGCACATGATGGAACATCTAAAATAAGAGATTCAATTATGTCGGGTTAAATTATGTCCATTTGACAGCTCTGGCATCAAATTATTAGATGCCAGAAGAGACCAACACACAGCTATGCATTATTAAGGGTAGCCAAGGGACTGTTTTTCCAGTCTACAAGGTGGATGGACACACACCACTGAGGTGAAAGGTTACAAAGCTGGCAAGCAGCCATCTTGACTTTCATGAATGGTTAAGAGGAAGGAAAGCTTATTAATAGACTAAGGGGGTTGGTCTAGGCTCACCCGAAAGAGCTTTGACTCTGGCCTCCATCCATTCTCCAGTAAACAGGCTTTCCGTCAATTTACAGACTTTCAAAAACAGCCCAAACAACACAGAATTCTTCCAAAAACTCTTTCAAAAAGAGCTCTTGCTATAAAAGTTCTTGTGATATCAATGTCATAAATAAAATAACAAGCGTTAGAACATTTAGCTGCACAGAGACAATAGCTTGAATTGTTAAAGAATTCAAAAGTCTGACCGAATTACTAAAGAGAGCTTAATTCCCTATAACAACCCGGATTTATTTCTTTAAAGGGTTAGTTCACCCAAAAATGAAAATTCTGTCATTAATTACTCACCCTCATGCCTTTCCACATCCATAAGCCCTTTGTTCATCTTTGGAACACAAATTAAGATTTTTTGATGAAGTCTGCGAGGTTTCTGTCTCTCATAGAGATCCAACGCAACTACTGCTCCAAGGTCAACAATGCAGCTTTCGCGTGAACACAAAGCATCATGATGCTCTCGTGAACATTCGCGCATGTATGTTGAGTTGACGCGTTAAGATGAGATGTGCGTTAAGTTGATGTGTGAGTCTGAACAACACGTATACGTCGTGAAGCTCTCAAGAACGTGTTACAGATCAATGTTTTTATAAGTAAAGTGGTAAATTATGGTTTTTTTTGTGCAAACAAAGCACTCACATCGCTTCATAAAATTGAGTTTATGCCACTGGAGTCACATGGAGTACTTTAATAATGTCTTTCCTACCTTTCTGGACCTTGGAGTGGTAGTTGTGTCGGATCTCTATGCAGAGACAGAAATCTCGCAGACTTCATCAAAAATATCTTCATTTGTGTTCCAAAGATGAACGAAGGTCTTACGGATGTGGAATGACATGAGGGTGAGTAATTAATGACAGAATTTACATTTTTTGGGTGAACTAACCCTTTAAATCTGTATTAACTTCCATTGTAGTACGTCTAAGCAGTTATAGACGTAAACTCAAATTATATAGGCATAAATTATCAGTGCTATTGCACAAATAACATCCATGTGTGAAGTGGTTTGGGAGACTGTGCTCACATAAGCTACTAATTGTCATTTTTAATTAATGATAATACTGATACTTACTGGGTATATCAACAAATAATCTTCATACAAAATGAAATTGCACACACTACTACTGTTCAAAAGTTTACGGTCAGTACAGCTGTTTAAGAAACTTTTCATTTAGCAAGGAAGCAATAAATTGATCAAAAGTGACAGACTTTTTATTTTCAGTCAAATGTGATACTTTCTATTCATTCAAATAATCCTGAAAAGATTAACCGTTTCCAAAAAAAATAGGCCTCGTCCGAAATCGCATACTGCCTTACTATATAGTATGCGAAAAACAGTATGCGAGGCGAGTAGTATGTCCGATTTCATAGTATTCGAAAAACAGTAGGCAAAAAGTACACGGATGACCTACTGCTTCCGCCCGAATTCTGTAGTAGGCATACGATGGATGCTGCGCTATCCCGTGATGTCACAGGAGAGAGGATTCTTCATATTTGAAAATGGCGGAAAGCAGCGATTTGCAGCTCATTCAAGTCCTTAAGTACCTCAGGGAAAGACAGTGTTTATTGTGGTTAAATTGCACTTGTTTAACATAATGTAAGTAAACGGCTGACTTATTGAAAGTTTAAACAATGTAAATCCATGAGAAGATTTTGAGAGTTAGCTGTAAAAAGATGTTTAATCATTATTACTGACAGCACATCAAGCTAACAAACAGGTCGAGATACATCAGCTTGTTAACACGGTTTTATTTAATGGAGACGTTCGTTGTTAAGCAGTTTAATGAGATTAGAAAACTTAACGGACAGCAACATTCAGGCGGCAGTAGTTTGTAGGGCTGTTTGTAAATATTTTTTTTTTAGAATATGTATATACTATAGTGTTGCACGATATACCGGTACTAGAAAGGTATCGCAATACCCTGCTTTTAAAAACGGTCCGATTCTTCATTTTATTGAGTTTTTTCATGAGTGCCAGCTGTATTTCCTAATGTGCGACAGCAGCGGGCAGTTTGCACGCAGCACGCTGCTTCTAAGGCAAATTGAGTGCGTCTTTATTCCTTTCAACTGCGCAACGGCTTTTATGGTGACGAAACGAGAGGTATGGTTGTAAAATACAGGTGCTCTTGCAGACCATCCACAAATTGTTGAGGAAGCAGATGTACGAAACGAAATATGGCATTATTTTGCTTACATTGCCAACAGTCAGGGCAAGCCCACGGACACCACTAAGCCGGTCTGCAAAAGATGTTACAAAATAACGCAAGCGAAGTGAGCCAACACATGGCAATGAAGCTCAAATCCAGAATTATCAGCCTGCACACTGGTGAAGAAAGAAGTTCTGTCATACGTGTTATTTATTTACTTTTCCTGCTGTTTTAGGTTTTTGCCATAGTATCGTTTAAGTATCGGTATCGTGATATTAAAGTTGTGTATCGTATCGAATCAATTTTGGTATCGTGACAACACTAATATACTATTATTATCATCATTGTACTTTATGTATATATTGTATATAATATCTGGGCTATGTTGTGTATTTATCTCTCCCTCTGTGTCTATCTACACTTTAAATAAATAAATAAATAAATATATTTTTTTCAAGTGTTTATTGATTGATGTCTTTTGTTTCTTGTGTATTTTTATATGCATTCATTTATAACAATAAATTAACTCATTTCATTGCTCCAAATCAGCCTCTATCATGATGTTCACAGACATGTCTTTTTATTCTGAGGTAAAATTTGCTAGCTAAATAGGTGATTACAATTTGACAAATATTTAACAAGCTGTTGAAGAAAGCGTGATCTGCGAGCAGCTGACCGACGCCTCCTTTGAGCTGTAGATTGCATCGACATTAAAACACTGATGAAAGCAGTAAGCATTAATAAAAACATGAAAGCGGAGTAGAGCGGGCCCCTTAAATTTTCGCACTGTTGTGACGATGCATGACACGTGACAACGTTAACATGGCGGATGTAGTACGTCCGAATTTCATTCATACTACCCATATTCATACTATATAGAACGTACTTTTTTAACGGTCGGAAAGTACGTTTAAATTCAAATGTAGTACCTACTCATGTAGTATGCGATTTCGGACGCAGCCTTAGCCTACAGTTTTTAACAAATGAGTGAGCTATTTTTTTGGAAACAGTTAATTTTTTTTTTCAGGATTATTTGAATGAATAGAAAGCATTACATTTATTTGAAAAAAAGTGTCACTTTTGATCAATTTATTGCTTCCTTTTAAAAACATTAACACCGACCTCAAATGGTTGGAGTGTTTACATAACATAATACACACACACACATATATATATATATATATATATATATATATATATATATATATATCTCATGATGGAATACTTACAATACCATCAATCAAAGTGATGGATCATGATTATCTGCAGCACATCCTCTAATTTTTAACTCACTCGTCAACAGTAAAGTGCGAGTTTAAAATAACGTGTAGCAGCGAGCCAAATAGATCATCTATAATTATATGCGTGCATTAAACAACACAGACAACCACAGGTTCGTTTCTGTAGCCTAGACCGCCTGAACCATTTATATTAATAATACTATGCATAAAGCTGACATATGAAACACATTGCTCTATAAACTTTACAATGGATGAAAAAAAAAACACTTTAATATTTTAGAGTCAAGCATAAGTAGAATTAGGCATATTTCATTTTCACCTTTAAAGTCTGAATATTTCTCATGCACTAAAAAAAATTGACTGGTGTAAAAGGCTCAATTTAATGTAAAGTTATTAACATACCTTGGTTGTCAAGAACATCTATACATTTGCTTTGAATCACCTTTTACCAAATGAAATAAAATGATTTACTAGTCTCTGCCTTCACCACAAACCTAGATGTGATCTTTTAAGACATTTACACTCTGCATAAATCTTTCCAGGTTCACTTTATCTAGTGCAAAAGGTCAAAGAACCTTAGCAACCAGCCTACTACACCGATATACCTGTACGATTCAGCCTGAGTAACTCTGAGCTGAAGAAAATCCTCGTGACTCCCTCTCAGGGGCTATAAAAAGTGTTGTCAAACCTCTCCAGCATCCCAGAGGCCACAACAACACCACCACCACCACCACCACAAGTCCTCCGGTTGCACTCAGAATCGAGCCTGCAAAGATGATCTGCCTGGGTTAACTATAAAATGCGCTGCCATGTCAAACCAACTAGATTGTTTTTTTACAAGAGCAATCTGCTCATAATCTGCTCATGCTGACAGTCTTGTATGTGCTTTCATATAAAAATCACATCACACAAGACTAGAAATAAACAGCTGTAAGACTTTAGTGGTGTTTATATGGACGTGCCAAAATAAAAGCAAATACAAGGATCTCAGATCAGATGATGTATTAAGATATTATAATAGAAAATATTGACATTTTAAACCTAACTAATAGCCTTTTAACACAACTAAAGTCCTTGAAAGAGCTTTATGAAACATTAACGTGAAAACAAAATCAGTATCTAAAACACTCGATTTGTTGGGTCTCCAAAATATGATCTTAAAAAGTACATTTTCTGTTGGTGTTTTGGTTGTCTCTCAACACCCACAGAGCTGCCTACATAGACAGCATTTTGGGCACCACAAGCCGGTCCGAACATTACAATATAACCTCCATAAGCACTTATATTGCACCAAAATGTTGTCTGTGTGGACAGTTCACTATGTTTTGGTACACAGGCTTTGTGTCTCACTTTCTGAAGTTTTTCGGCATGTCGGGCCCCGGCATTAGCCGACACTGAGCTTCCGCCAGCGAAATATTAGATTTGACACTTTTGCAGAGCCTGGGTTGGTTTAAATACGCTGTGTGAATATTATATGTAAAAATTAATTTAGTTAAATGAGAGAAAATGTTGGAAATATAAACCATTCTGACTCGACAAAACAGAGAAGTGGCAGCTGGCTAATGCTAAGCTACCAGAGACACACACAACACAAATACGTACCGATTAAGAAAGCGGAATACTGCCAAAGCCCGGCATGAAGACGGGCGAACCTTTGGATAAAACGGTCACCGGAATAAAAAAAGAAAAAACAGGTCGAGGTATGAGAAAATGAGGTGTTTATAACAGATTGTGACGGGCGCGAAAAGAGAGACCATCAGAGTTCACTTTTCAAGATGGCGGCGTTATCAACTTCAACAGCCCCAACCCCCCACCTGAGGTAGAGGAGCTGTCGATCAAAATCCACTGCTGCGCGCTGATTGGCTACAGTG
This sequence comes from Megalobrama amblycephala, assembly GCF_018812025.1. Taxonomy (NCBI): domain Eukaryota; kingdom Metazoa; phylum Chordata; class Actinopteri; order Cypriniformes; family Xenocyprididae; genus Megalobrama; species Megalobrama amblycephala. The sequence goes on from NC_063058.1 coordinate 25,108,437, forward strand.
GGTGTCAGTCAAAGCTGGCCATATTTGTTAATCTCGGATTTAGTGAGGTAAATCTTCGATTTAGAAACGTCATGTAAACAAAGACGATCTTTAAAACAATATCATCTTTGTTGGAATTATAAACATGTTATAATCATACATTTTAGAAGCAATATTTAAGTAAAACTAAACCATTACACACACCCACACTCGCAAGGGCCAATGGTGTTTTAGGTCGATTTAAAATCTCTCGTCTGATTGGATCACGAGAATGTCAATCAAGTGCCGATTTCAAAACTAAAGTAGGGGGATATCAAAACGCACATATTGCTTTATCTTACCTTCTTTGTGAGAGCTTGTGACTTGAACGGAGTTCTTAAATTTCAACATATCCAAAACATACAGACGACGTGTTTGTAGTTTCTTCACAATGTTACACAGAACACCTCGTTCACAGTGTCGCTTTCAGAATTGCCTTAACCGGCTCGTTACTTGCAACGCCCTAGCAACAATGAGACGTCACGGTGATTGACATGCCGATGGTCCAATCATCTACGAGTGCGTGAATCACATATTACTGAATGGAACAGCCAGTTTGCCTTAAGAAAGGCATTATTCAAATGGCGCATCAACATGAAATTGATTACATAAAAAGGAGTTTAATTCTTATAATATAAAATAAGCATGTTTTAAAGGGATAGTTCATGCAAAAACAAACAAACAAACATAATAATTTGTTGAATGAATGGATGATTATTTCTGGGTGAACTATCTCTTTAAAAGAACCTGAGCTATCTTTTTTGTTTGTGTTGTTTTTTATGTATTTAAGTGTTTCAATGTCTTGCGCCCTTTGATAAAATATGGGTCAAAAGGTCCGGGCCCCATTTTTATGCTCTATAGCCTGTCGGTAGTGCAGACAGGCAATTACGGGTTTAGTGTAGCATGCCAAATAGGATCTGACGTGTGACCCTTATGTTAAATGTGAGGCATAAATCTACAGTATCAGCTGTGGAACCGATCTGTTACAGCTGATGACGGCTGTATTTCAGACATTTTGCATTGCATGTTCCATAAGCATGACAAAATCTGCAATTGATTCATTGTATAGAGTAAAAGCAGCCATATTTAATGTGTTTCATATGTGTCAAATTAACCCTATGATTCCACTATGTTTTTGATTATGGACTGCCATGAGCTGACATGTGGGTTTCTGTGACAAAAAACATGAATTTACTGAAGCTCTTTTACTCTGTAAAAACTCAAACATGTGCATATGATTGTCTAACAAAATCCTGCCTCTACTAATCAAAGATCATGTCATAAAAGTTGTGTAAACTGAATGTTAAGATGCATTGTGGGCTTCTGGGGCCGTGCGAAAGATGTTTCTCATGTCATCTTTCATCAGACAGAGGCAGTTATCACGATTACACAGTATGGTCGGGCTTTTTGTTCTCTTTGTATATCTTCTGCATGTACTGTCAACAACACTCAAAGGAATGAATCTTGAAGCTTGGCAAAAAGAATTTCATGTTCAGACAAGGGAATGATAATCTTGGGGACAATTATATAATCGGGGTCATTATTCACAGATTACTTTGCATGGTGCTTAAATACGTTGGGCTCCAACTGTTACTTTATTTTATTTTTTTTATTTCAAATTTTTTTTTCTAAATTAATTTTCTAGTTTTTTAAAGTTTTAATCTAATGTTTTAATTTAATTTAATTTAATTTAATTTTATTTTATTTTATTTTATTTTATTTTATTTTATTTTATTTTATTTTATTTTAGTTTAGTTTAGTTTAGTTTAGTTTAGTTTAGTTTAGTTATTTTCAACTAATGGAAATGAACACATTTTAGTTTTAAAATAGTTTTAGTTAAAAATAACAACATTGTACCAGACCCTTAAAGAAAGTGGATTGCTGACAAATTAAAATATCTATACATATTTTTTAAAAGTAAACATATAAAAATGTCAATAAATAAATCTAATAGATCTAATTGATTTAATAACGAACAATATATTTATATTCAGCCGTGACTTATTCATGATACAGCACAAGCCTTGAGTACATTTATTGCCTTTATAAAACGGTTACCACACAATACAAATATTATAGCCAAAAAATATGTATCAATGTAACTTTCATGAGGTAAAATCACTAAAAGCCTTCCTTCCGCTGGAAAAAATTAGTCCCTGACAGTGAACGGCAACAGAAGTTTCATTATTATGCCATTAGATGGCGGCAAAGACTGTCTTTATGAGTGTGTCAGTCAGTAGCGAAGACTTTTACACTGAAAAGACTGAATTGTTGTGAACACGGAACAAGACGCAACTGACAAATGCTTTGACTAGCGCTGTCAGTCATGGGAAAACACCTTAAATGTTAAAAGGACAAGATAATACATCGGACATTTAAACAGATGTTTTATTATGAACATAGGTCTGACCTTAAGGATAATGCTAAATCTGAATGCAGGTAATAAACTCGCTCGCTCGATACTCTTCTACGAAATACAGTAAGCTTCAATGAACAATATCAATTGAGAACATACAGTTTACGTTGCTAAGAGTGGTTGCTAAGGGTGATGTGTAGTGATACACAGAACCGTCGGGTGAAGCGGTCATAGCTGTGTTTTATCGTGAATAAAACACAGATATTGACCAATCAGAATCAAGGACAGGAACTAACCGTTTTATAAAGATATTATTTTTCCTACTATTGTAGTCAATGGGGGACGAGATCTTCTTGATTACTGACATTCTTCCATTCTTCCTCTGTGTTCAGCAGAACAAAGAAAATTATACAAGTTTGGAACTACTTGAGGGTGAGTAAATGATGACAGAATTTTCATTTTAGTGTGAACTATCCCTTTAAGTAGCTTTTTTAAATGTGCCTTAGAAAAAAACATTACTGGTGTGCATCCTGAGACAAAACGAGCCAAGTTGATTTCAGTTAAGACAGCTTAAACATGTAGTTTATAGTCAGTGGCTACACATTTTTTTTATGTATAATCAGGAGATCCAGGATGCCGTGGGTCCACCAGCACTGTTCTTTCCCTCCTGACATGTATAAACGTGTTCTCACGTGCCTTTTTTCCAAGGCGTGTTTTTAGCTCCTCTACAACACGGATCATAAACAAAGACAGACAGATGGGTACATGGAGGGGTGTCGACATCTCCCCTCCCCCTTCAGCCCAGTCAGGAGCCTCACAACATGTGTTCACTTCTGTCAAGTGCTGAAGACAGTCCTTTAAGATGGAAAATGAGAAAGGGGAATGTACGTTTAGTTCACAACTGCTGTATACTAGCACTGGGCCTCGTTTTTTATAGCATGGGCCTTTGAAAAGTGACATTTGTAATACATTCATAAACTGATGGATAGGCCTACATATGAAAAAATTCAAAAATAATAATGAATCTCTGTCAATGTCAAGAGAATGTGCAGGTAATATTTAACCCCAATATATATATATCAGGGCTGTCAAATGATTAATCGCGATTAATCGCATACAAAATAAAAGTTTGAGTTTGCCTAATATATGTGTGAGTACTGTGTGTAATTATTATGTATATATAAATACAAACACATTCATGTATATATTTGAGAAATATTTACAAGTATATGTATTTATTTATATTTTTACATAATTTATATTATATATAAATAAAAATATTTTGTACATAAATAACATTTCTCTTAAATTTATACATTAATCTGTGTGTATTTATATATACATATTAATTACACACATTACTCACACATATATTATGCAAACTCAAACTTTTATCTTGTATGTGATTAATCACAATTAATCGTTTGACAGCCCTAATTTTTATATATAAAATATATATATAAATTAAAACTAATATATATATAAATTAGTTTTTAATTTTTTAAGTAAAAAATTAAAAAAACTTTTTTTATAATTTATTAAAATTTATTTTAAAAAAGTATTTTATTTTTTTTAATGATAAAACTAAAAACAAATTAATATATATGTTTTTATATATATATTTTTAGTAAAAAAATAGAAATTAAAAAACTTTTTTCAAACTTTATATATATGTATATATAAATTAGTTTTTAATTTTTTTCAGTAAAAAATAAAAGATTTTTATTTTAGAATTTATTAAAATATATTTTAAAGTTTTTTATTTGCTTTTACTGAAAAAAACTAATTCATATTTATATTTTAAAAATTAAAAAAACTTTTTTCATATATATATATATATATATATATATATATATATATATATATATATATACAAAATAGTTTTTAATATTTTTCAGTATAAAATAAAAAAATTTTTTTTTTATTTTATAATTTATAAAAATTTATTTTAAAAAGTTTTTTACTTTTTAAATGAAAAAAAAACAAAACAAAACTAATTCACATATATATATATATATATATATATATATATATATATATATATATATATATATATATATATATATATATAATTATTGAATTTATATTATATATATTATATATTCCTGGAAAAATTACCCAGACATTTTTTCGTGATACGAACATTAAACACATGAAAAAAATATATAATTAAGAATGAATTAACTATGTATAACTAAATAATATACAATTAAGACTTTCCAAAGAGAAATAAGATATTAATATAACAATGAGGGGTGAGGAGGGCCATACCAACCTGATTTATATTTTTCGTTGTTTTTATCCACATGAGGGCAGTAGAAGACAAAATGGCCTAAATCCCAAACCGCTGGCAATGATCAAACACAGATTTATTTTATTCCCTTAACATGCAATTCCACTACAGCAATGTCACATTCAACCATAACATTTCATAAAGCTCTGTTTGGAGTAATTCAAAGCGTTTCTGCATTCTTGGTCATGTTTGTTGCTTTACCAGTGGACTGAGACGCACCTTGCTCAATTCAATTAACAATTGCCTTATTGAAGCTTCGGGCTCCTTGTTCACTGTAAATGTAAGGGATTTTTTTCCCCTGTTGGACCACTTAGAGAAATAAACCTCCAATAAGCCGCATGATTTGAGGCATTCTTTACACACAAAGCTGAATTAGCAAGTTATATGTTACTTTACATATATACTGTATGTAAATATGAGAAATAATACTGCATTAACAAGCACCATGTTAAAGAAGACAATACTACATTTCTTAAAATAGAACCTTTATTATATATAAAAATGCTTTTGATACAAAAATTGTCACAAGTGTGCATTATATGAGGCATTTTTGTACACAAAACAAAGACACCTGAGAGCAAAAAGCTCCTCGGCATGAGTGGATGGTACGACAGACAGATTCAGTCAAAGTGCTGACCTGCCAAAGTGGTATAAAAATCCTAATAATCTCCATTCAGTCACATTCACGGTGAATAGTGTTACCTTGAGGGCAATTTAATAATTTGCATCACCTGTTCAACTGGTCTTTGCAGAGTTTTCTAGAATGACTATTTCCTTTCATCTAATATTTGCCTTTAAAGACATTGCTATATGTCTTCTTGTATGGCTATCTGTAAAAACAACTAATGTAATCAGTCTGTGAAACTCATTTCATCTTGTAGTTTTCTCTAGATCTATAATTCTAGTTTTTATGCACATGTAAATTTCCATAAGTGCTCAATTTGGCAAAGAGAAAAAAAAAAAAAACATTTCAAACAGACATACATGGCATTTCAATGTGTGCTACAAGACTTGTTTTAACCTTAAAAAAAAAACATCTCCGTCGAATTAGCATTATAAAGAGGGAAATACAGTTTGATTCTTCAACTTTACCATAAAAAGGAAAAAAAAAAAAAAATCAGAATTTCAAACCACACTTTTCTAAATTGCATGTCATGAATTAAAAAAAACAGTTTGTTACCGTAGTATTACGGTAAAATTAACCACATATCCTTGTGTTCAAATCATAGCTTAGTTTAACTGTATTATTATTACTATAATTATTATTTTTTGTTTTTTTACTAAGCACCTACAATGAGTTCAGTCCATGAGATCTGATAAAATCCATGTAGTTCACTACGAAGCAGGCGACTTTCTGCATCTTTAAAGAGATAGTTCATTAAAATATAAACATTTTGTCATCATTTAGTCACCCTCATGTCATCCCAAACCCTTAAGACTTTCCTTCCTTTGTAGAAAACAAACGGAGATGTTTATCAGAATGTCTAAGCTGCTCTTTTTCATATAATGAGATTTCAATTTCAGTCTGTTCCACACAAAGCGATCGTTTGGCTTCAGAAGACTTTGCTTTTATGGTACTTTCATTATGGAAAAGTGCAGCTTGGACATTCTGCTAAACGTCTTATTTAATGTTTTACAGTGGAAAATAAGTCGTACAAGTTTGGAATGACAAGATTTTTAGTTTTGTTTTAGTTGAACTATCCCTTTAAGATAGAATTTTAAACAAGACTCCTTCAAAGCAATGGCATTTCACATGTATGTTTTTCTATAAGAGATTAATAACAATTTTACAATGGTCTATGGTCAGTTCTCATTATATAAACAAAACATTTTAGCTGGCTGTTTTCATTTGTCATTATTTACAGTAAAAGATGTATGTACAATAGCAGCAAACACACTTTTGGTAAACAGGACAAACCAAACATATGCTTGGAATTGTATCATATTCACATAGAACATAATCAAAACAACACCTCATTGCCATTACGAAAAACATTAATTATTTACTTAATTACACATATGTACAACTCCTCTACAGCGGATGATTTTGGTGTTATACCGACGATTTGGTTTGCAATTAAACTTCTTTTTAATTGGTATTATAAAAAAAGATGATTAAATCATAACCATCCTGAAACAGATGACTTACAGAAATTGCATTTCAGTTCATATTCTCACATATTGAAGAGCTTGGGGGGGGGATGTCATAATATAAAATGTCATAATATAATTCATTCGTGCAAGCATCGTCCTGTCACAACCGCTGTATAACTCTGGGTGAAAATATCCAGAAAATGTTTCCTGTTCCTCCCGAAAAGCTGAAATGTTTCTTGAACAAAGCGTGTGGAAAATAAAATAAAATCTTTGTTTCTTCTTAAACTATTTAAAACTATTTACAAAGCGTGGCCGTTCGCCGGGTGTCATGAGGAGTCCGTGCAGGGCGAGGGGGGCGGAGGGCACAGGTGGAAGTAGCTGCGCTCAGTGGAGGGCGAGGGAGGGCAGCTCTCCTCCGCTGACATGTACTGGCTGCGGGGCGTGGGGGCGGGGGGTAGGGGTCAGAGTCTGAATTGAGGTCCATGTAGTACTTGTTGCTTTTCCAGCGGCTGGTGGTATAGTCACTGTCACACACGTCTGTGCTGCAGGGGGTGGTGGGCGGCGCGACCCCTCGCATCAAATATGGCCTGTCGAGGGGAAATACAGACATATAGAGACATTTGAGCTATATATCCATCAGCACAGTCATCTATTCAGCCATCCTTTATCCATCTATGCAGCTATGCATCTTTCCATTCATATATCCACATACCTATCTTAACATACTAGATATTTGAGCCATCTATCTACCACAGATATTTTAGACATCGATTTCCTACCTACCTATGTACATATCCAATTTCCTACACATCTTACATATCTATCTATCTATCTATCTGTCTATCTCATCATATACCAATCCAACTACTCATCATCTACCCATCCATATACCCCATCTTCTACCAATCCATCCACCCATCATCTTCCCATCCATCCATCCATCCATCCATCCATCCTCTATCCATCATAGAGCAATCCATATACCCATCATCTTCCCATCCATCTACCCATCCATCTACCCATCCATCCATCCATCCATCCATCCACCCATCATCTACTCATCCTCTATCCATCATCTACCAATCCAGCTACTCATCATCTACTCATCGTCTACCCATCATCTACCAATCTACTCATCATTTACCCATCCATCCACCCATCTTCTACCAATCCATATACCCATCATCTACCAATCCATCTACCCATCCATCCACCCATCATCTACCCATCCATCCACCCATCTTCTACCAATCTATCTACCCATCCATCATCCCATAATCTACCCATCATCTACCAATCCATCCACCCATCCACCCATCATCTACCCATCCATCCACCCATCTTCTACCAATCCATATACCCATCATCTACCAATCCACCCATCATCTACCCATCCATCCACCCATCTTCTACCAATCCATATACCCATCATCTACCAATCCATTTACCCATCCATCCACCCATCATCTACCAATCCATCCACCCACCCATCATCTACCCATCCATCCACCCATCATCTACCCATCCATCATCCCATCATCTACCAATCCATCCACCCATCATCTACCAATCCATATACCCATCATCTACCAATCTACTCATCATTTACCCATCCATCCACCCATCTTCTACCAATCCATATACCCATCATCTACCAATCCATCTACCTATCCATCCACCCATCATCTACCCATCCATCATCCCATAATCTACCCATCATCTACCAATCCATCCACCCATCCACCCATCATCTACCCATCCATCCACCCATCATCTACCAATCCATTTACCCATCCATCCACCCATCATCTACCAATCCATCCACCCACCCATCATCTACCCATCAATCTACCCATCCATCCACCCATCATCTACCCATCCACCATCCCATCATCTACCCATCATCTACCAATCCATCCACCCATCATCTACCAATCCTTTCACCCATCATCTACCAATCCATCCACCCATCCATCTACCCATCAATCTACCCATCCCATCCTACCAATCCATCCACCCATCCACCCATCAATCTACCCATCCATCCACCCATCTACCCATCCACCCATCAATCTACCCATCCATCCATCCATCCATCCCATCATCTACCAATCCATCCACCTATCCACCCATCATCTACCCATCCATCTACCAATCTATATACCCATCATCTACCAATCTACTCATCATTTACCCATCCATCCACCCATCTTCTACCAATCCATTTATCCATCCATCCACCCATCATCTACCCATCCATCCACCCATCATCTACCAATCCATCCACCCATCATTTACCCATCCATCCACCCATCATCTACCCATCCATCCATCCCATCATCTACCCATCCATCCACCCATCATCTACCAATCCATCCACCCACCCATCATCTACCCATCAATCTACCCATCCATCCACCCATCATCTACCCATCCATCATCCCATAATCTACCCATCATCTACCAATCCATCCACCCATCCACCCATCATCTACCCATCCATCCACCCATCTTCTACCAATCCATATACCCATCATCTACCAATCCATTTACCCATCCATCCACCCATCATCTACCAATCCATCCACCCACCCATCATCTACCCATCAATCTACCCATCCATCCACCCATCATCTACCCATCCACCATCCCATCATCTACCCATCATCTACCAATCCATCCACCCATCATCTACCAATCCTTTCACCCATCATCTACCAATCCATCCACCCATCCATCTACCCATCCCATCCTACCAATCCATCCACCCATCCACCCATCAATCTACCCATCCATCCACCCATCCATCTACCCATCCACCCAATCTACCCATCCATCCATCCATCCCATCATCTACCAATCCATCCACCTATCCACCCATCATCTACCCATCCATCTACCAATCTATATACCCATCATCTACCAATCTACTCATCATTTACCCATCCATCCACCCATCTTCTACCAATCCATATACCCATCATCTACCAATCCATTTACCCATCCATCCACCCATCATCTACCCATCCATCCATCCCATCATCTACCAATCCATCCACCCATCTACCCATCATCTACCCATCCATCCATCCATCCCATCATCTACCCATCATCTACCAATCCATCCACCCATCCTCTACCCATCCATCTACCAATCCATATACCCATCATCTACCAATCTACTCATCATTTACCATCCATCCACCCATCTTCTACCAATCCATTTATCCATCCATCCACCCATCATCTACCCATCCATCCATCCCATCTACCAATCCATCCACCCATCATTTACCCATCCATCCACCCATCATCTACCCATCCATCCATCCCATCATCTACCCATCCATCCACCCATCATCTACCAATCCATCCACCCACCCATCATCTACCCATCAATCTACCCATCCATCCACCCATCATCTACCCATCCATCATCCCATAATCTACCCATCATCTACCAATCCATCCACCCATCCACCCATCATCTACCCATCCATCCACCCATCTTCTACCAATCCATATACCCATCATCTACCAATCCATTTACCCATCCATCCACCCATCATCTACCAATCCATCCACCCACCCATCATCTACCCATCCACCATCCCATCATCTACCCATCATCTACCAATCCATCCACCAATCATCTACCAATCCTTTCACCCATCATCTACCAATCCATCCACCCATCCATCAACCCATCAATCTACCCATCCCATCCTACCAATCCATCCACCCATTCACCCATCAATCTACCCATCCATCCACCCATCATCTACCAATCCATCCACCCATCTACCCATCCACCCATCAATCTACCCATCCATCCATCCATCCATCCCATCATCTACCAATCCATCCACCTATCCACCCATCATCTACCCATCCATCTACCAATCTATATACCCATCATCTACCAATCTACTCATCATTTACCCATCCATCCACCCATCTTCTACCAATCCATATACCCATCATCTACCAATCCATTTACCCATCCATCCACCCATCATCTACCCATCCATCCATCCCATCATCTACCAATCCATCCACCCATCTACCCATCATCTACCAATCCATCCATCCCATCATCTACCCATCATCTACCAATCCATCCACCCATCCACCCATCATCTACCCATCCATCTACCAATCCATATACCCATCATCTACCAATCCATTTACCCATCCATCCACCCATCATCTACCCATCCATCCATCCCATCATCTACCAATCCATCCACCCATCTACCCATCATCTACCAATCCATCCACCCATCCACCCATCATCTACCCATCAATCTACCCATCAATCTACCCATCCATCATCCCATCCATCATCCCATCATCTACCCATCATCTACCAATCCATCTACCAATCCATCTACCAATCCATCTACCCATCCATCTACCCATCATCTACCCATCAATCTACCCATCATTTACTCATAATCTACCCATCAATCTACCCATCCATCCACCCATCAATCCATCCATCCATGAGTGGATGGTACGACAGACAGATTCAGTCAAAGTGCTGACCTGCCAAAGTGGTATAAAAATCCTAATAATGAAGGATTATAGTCTGAATAGTGTTACCTTGAGGGCAATTTAATAATTTGCATCACCTGTTCAAATGGTCTTTGCTGAGTTTTATAGAATGACTATTTCCTTTCATCATCTTCCCATCCATCTACCCATCCATCTACCCATCCATCTACCCACCCATCCATCCATCCATCCACTAATCCATCTACCCATCAACTACCCATCCTCTACTCATCCATCCATCCATCCATCCATCCATCCATCCATCCATCCATCCATCCATCCATCATCTCTGTATTAAATCGCACCTGTAAGACCTGGTTGTGGAAGGGCTGTTGGACGAATAGAAGACTTCTGCATTGTAAAGTGAGCGATCTGTTGCTGGTGATGGAGGAGGGTTGAGCATCTACACAGATCAGAAAAAAACAACAATTATATGACATTAACCACAATAATCCATACAATATAGAATATAGGTAACACTTTACAATAAGGTTTCATTAGTTAATATTAGTTTACTACATTAGTTAACATTAACTAACGAGAAACAATACTTTTACAGCATTTACTAATCTTAGTTGCTGTTAATTTCTACATTTACTAATACATTATTAAAATTAAAAGTTGCATCTGTTAACAGTAGTTAATGCAGTGCAAACTAACATGAACAATGAAGAATTGTATTTTTATTAACTAACATTAGCAAAGGTTAATAAATGCTATAAATATATATTTGTCATAGTTCATGTTAACTAACGCATTAATTAATGTAAAGAAATGAGACCTTATTGTAAAGTGTTACCAAAACATATGAATGAGAATTTAATTTAATACAAAAACCTTTTTCCTACATGTAATTAAATAAACAAACACAGGTCTTTTCTTATTAACAATAAACAAAGATAATAAACTGATGAATTTTACAGTACCTGTGGGTAGAAAGCTCCTTTGGTGCTGGAAGAACTACTGGATGAAGCACCTGTCACATGATTTCTGTCATAAAGAGGAGCCCCACTGCTGCTGCTGCCCATGAGACTCACTGAGCTCATCATGGACTTCCCACAGGAAATACCTGTGACACATCGAGACAGACTCATCACCCACAAGACTCATCACAGGCAGAGAGATTATTCACCTTAAGAGACTGCAGCAGCTATCAAACAGCAGACCTTTACCTGTAAAAGTACCGTGCTGTGAATTTGTGGGTGCGATGAAGTTGAGGGGCACGTGAGGGGTCCCGCTGATGTACTCGTGTGGGAAGCCTCCATTAGGGCCCTTGTAATGGCGACACACAACTCTCTGACACACAAAACACATGCCTCCCATCACAAAGACAGAGAGGATGATGCCGATGACGGGGCCGATGGTGCTGGTGTGACGCGGAAGGTCGTTGGGAGGCGGAGGGAAATCTGTGAATAAGACAAACAGGGATAATTTTTATTTTATTAGGGAATAATAATTGCAAGCATTGTTACAATATGGCATGCATGGACAAACACCACATGTTTTTTTTTTTGGTATGATATGGTCAGCGTACCACAGAAAAGCTCATCAGACTTGTCTGTGCAGTCTGCGAAGGAGTCACACTGCTGTTTCTTCAGAATGCACTGGTTGTTGCCACAACGGAACTGATTAGGCATGCAAATGGCTGATGGGGAAAAAGCAAGAGGAAAAATCAGAGACTGCAAGTTAAAACAGCTTTAACCACAAAGAATAAAACATGGGAGTTAAAAAAAAAAAAAAAGAGGCAGCATAAATATGAATGGAACAAATCAGTGTTTCCTATAAGAATTTGCATTTCCTTTTGCATTTCATTTAAGAGATACACAACACTACAGTGGTTTTCAACCCAATTCGAGTTTGACATAATAAATATCAGTTCACTAAATGACTCAAATGAATCATATGAACCTATTCAGTGATGATTCAGTGAGTTGTCTGACTGATTCATTTTACTGATTCACACAGCAAACTATTGATTTATATGAACTATGATTTAATTTGATAGTATGAAAGTGATTTAAAAGGCAAGTTAATAGTATTTGCACATCCTGTTGAAAAAGAGAGCTGCTTGTCTTGCTCTTTTAGTCATAATATCGATTCAGTACAGTAGATTTCTGAGATAATAAATGAATATCATATAGCAGTTCAAATCTCAAAAGCAATATTTTTGGGCCAAATTGTGCAACTCAAAAACGTGTGTTTTTACAGAATCAAAGGATTTACAGGTGGAAATTCTGGTAAATCAGCAAGATCAATCTGCGTAACAGTTGGACGTACTGTCGCAATCCAGTTCATCAGAGCCATCTGCGCAGTCTGGCTCTCCATTGCAGCGCAGCTGAGAGTCCACGCACTGGCCTTTGTCGCACTGGAACTGAAGCTCGGAGCAGATGGGGCAGTTCATCTCGTCGCTGTGATCTGCGCACTCGGCGATGCCGTCACAGCGCCACGCCATGGGGATGCAGTCGATCTCGCCAGTAGCACAGGTGAACTGCTCGCTAGAGCACGTGGGAGGCTCTGATGGGGGTTGTGGGTAAATATGTGATTAACGCAGATGCATCAAAACCAATTGGTGCATTTTTGGCTTCATGCCACAGATATGTGAAATGTACCTCCGCAGCTGAGCAGATTTTGAAGCAGCACCAGGTGCATGGGACATGAGCACCGTGGCGTCCCGTCTCCCTTAGCGATGCAGATGTGGGAGCAGCCTCCGTTGTCACGAGAACAAGGGTGGGATGCTGTTAAGGAGATTAAAGGACAATTATACTCTTTAGTAATAACAGGAACTCTGAATCTATGTGGTCATTAACTACATAATTACACTGATTTTGCAGCTCAAATAAGGTGAAATGCAGGTTAAAACACAATTTATATATATATATATATATATATATATATATATATATATATATATATATATATATATATATATATATATATATATATATATATATATATAAAATTGTGTTTTACCCCAAATATATATATATATATATATATATATATATATATATATTGTTTTACCCATATATATATATATATATATATATATATATATATAAACATAATATGATAAATACCTTAATTGATAAGCCACTTAATAAACATTTTAATCATATCTTTTTATAAATATATGTTAGTAAGTAAATTTAATATAACAATATGCTAAATACATTAATATTAATTTGTCATTCTTAAATATAATTAATGTTTAATTAATGAATTCAATTAATTAGTCATTTTTAAACAATTTACATTTTAAAAATCTTTATATTTTTATGTGTTAGTAAGTAAATAATATACTATGCTGTTTTAATATTTATATATGAATTCATTTTAAATAGTCATTTTTAAATATAATTAATATTTACAAAATATATATATATATATATATATATATATATATATATATATATATATAAATAATTAATATTTTTTAAATTTTTTATTATATATATTTAAATATATATGTTAGTAAGTAAATAATATACTATGCTAAATTTCATTCTTTATATTTATTTTTATATTTATATTTGTACACTCAAGCAGATCATTAAATCAAAATAGTAAATGTCTTGACATCTTATATTCTGCCTGCCATAAAATAAATAAATAAAATTATTATATTATATTATAAGATATTATATTATAAGATGTTATATTATATTATATTTTAAATATAATTTATATTTTAAAAATCCTTATATTTTTGTGTTAGTAAGTAAATAATATACTATGCTGTTTTAATATTTATATATGAATTCATTTTAATTAGTCATTTATATATATATATATATATATATATATATATATATATATATATATATATATATATATATATATATATATATATATATATATATATATGTTAGTAAGTAAATAATATAATATGCTAAATTTAATTCTTTATATTTATTTTTATATTTATATTTGTACACTAAAGTAGATTATTAAATTAAAATAGTAAATGTCTTGACATCTTATATTCTGTCTGCCATAAATTATAAATATAAAATTATTATATTATATTATATTATATTATATTATATTCATAGCTCACAAGGTTTCGGAATGGAGCAAATGATTTAGTCTTTGAGAAATCTAAGAAACTGAATTTACCAAACTCCTCTGGTTCCATGTACTCCACGGCATGGATGCTAGTCAGGTACTGGAGTCGCCCCTGAATACGAGTCCTCTTCTCTCCGGTCAGCTTGTCCACGCGCTCGATCATCTGCTGCTGTTTGTCGATCCAGTATAGGTGATCGCCCAGCACCGTCAGACCAACGGGTTGAAGGATGTTGGAGTCCTGAAGAACAATCCGATTGGCCCCTGGAAAGCAAACAAAGAGATCGGCAGAGTCATAATTTAGGTTTTTCCACCATGTCACGTTATAAATCATATCTATTCACCCTTTGTGTTGGTCATTTGGCTGCAGAAGGATTGTGTTGCGCAAAGAGATTAGCCGTGGCTTAAGGTGTGATCATCTGTCTCATGCTAACATCAAACATCAGAGCTCAGCATCTGGAGAGACTTTGCTTACTGGCAGACCGTTAGGGGAAATCAGACAAGCCAGTGATTTTCAGTGATGAAGGCACTTAAATAACCTCACAAGAATTAACTAAGTTACAGTCCATCAAATTCTTCATTAGAGCTTTGTCAATGTATAGACCATGTTTAGATTACACAGACTATACCGTTTTGATTAGTTTAGACTAGACGGTATTGAAAATATACAGTGTAAATATAGATTAAACCTGGCCTGCGCTCTCTGTCTGTTTGTTTGGTTTCCATAGCTGTCAGTTGACAAATCTGATCGGAGAGGTCAGAAAGTTGTCCTTGTTTCACATGGTGTTCCAGAAAACTGCAGAACTGATTGCAATCAATTCGCCCGCGGGCAATACAATACAAGACAGGAAACAAAAACATTCTGGGTATGAGATTCAGTGACATGTACGCGATAAAGGAAAAGACCTAATCTTTCTGGCGAAGCTCTGACATCAAAATTGATCCTCAAAATAAATGACTAACATTGAGTTGTATGGGAACATTTCATTTTTCAAGTCTTAAAGGCCCGCTGAATTGCCATGGAACACGCAGCATTATTCAATGTGTTGACGTAATTTAAACAAACAGGAAGACAGGGCGGGGCATATTGAAAAGCCCCGCCCCTTTTTAAAAATAGCCAATAGCGTTTAGTTTATATCACAGCTCAGCCAAAGCTGTTAAACTCAGTAAAACCTCCGTTTCCTTCTAATCTCTAACAGTTTCTCCTCCTTATGTCCTCTATTTCACTTTAAAATACAGCTTTCTGTGCAGAATTCAAATGGGTTCGATACCTTTCGTGGTCTGAGCCGACTCGCAGATATGATCCGCTCTGTGCCGTAGCAGACTGTGCTCACGCTGCGGCGGTTCACGTGACACTTAACGCAAAAACAGACTTCATTCGCATCAATGGAAAGCATATCTACACTGTCTGAATCGTTCCCTATTCTCTATACAGTGCACTTTGTGCCATTCACCATGTAGAAACTAGTAAATGTGTGAACAAATGACCGATTTTAGCCACAGCTTCAGCATCTGTTTATAGTGTAGGAGGGGCGGGACTTCAGATTCTAGAGAGCATTTGATTGGACAGAAGATCTGACGAGAAGCTGAAGTGCGATGTGATGTCATGAAAATCTGTGATCCATTTTAGTAGAAGTGAGAGACTAAGTTTTGAATGCTTGTATCTCCTAAATAGCCACAACTTCATAACCTTAAGGCTAATATATTCATACTAAAAGCTAAAAAACTTACATTTTGTTTTCAGGGGAACTTTAAATCATGACCTTTTGATATAGTACTACAACCAACAGAGTGGTTGTTATTATAATTATATAAAACTCACCTTTCACTCAAATTAGGGATGCACAATAGATTATTATTTATTTTATATTTTTAGTTTTCATTTTAATTTCACTTTTTGTGATTTTATGATGTGCTGTTGCGGTTTATTTTTTTATTATTCTAAAATATTTATATATTATTATATATTAAAATATTTTAGCTTATATACTTAGCTATTTTTAGTTCAGTTTTAGTATTACTAAATTTAAGTATTTCAACAAACCTTTTTTTATTATTTTTATTTCAATTAATGATTTTTTAAATAGTTTTTAATACTGATTGTTACAATATTAGTTATTGGCTGATTTTAGTAATTTTTTAATTTATTGTACTGGCTAATATTGGATATTTACAGTAATTATGCTCATTTCCCATATTTTAACATTTAGATTATCTTAGTAGTCATCCAACGGTCACTTCCAATTTATCTTTAAAAAAAAAATGTAATATAATTTTAATATAATAAAAAAAATACTGTTAAATGTAATCTTTAGTAAATCTCAAAATGAATATCCATTTTTCATACTGTACATTTGTAGCATTTAAATGTATTAATTTTATTTTTTTTATAGCGTTTTTAGTGTTTTATTTTATTCTGCTAAAATAGTGTAGATACTTTAATATTGGGCATAACATAAAATAATTAATTTTGTTACATCAGTGCTTCCCTTCTTACATATATAATTATTAATATCATTGTATTAAATCAGAAAAATGCAAAATAGAAGCATTTTCAGTTGTGGACTTGTAAAACTTTGGACTGAAGTTTATATATATATATATATATATATATATATATATATATATATATATATATATATATATATATATATATATATATATATATATATATATATATTTATTTATTAATTAATGTATTAGATAACTGTTCTGAATTCAGGTTTACATAAAATTAGCATATGATATGCAAGAAATAATATAACCGTATTTACCAGACAGGTCACTGCTCTCAATCCGTTTCAGGTCTGCATCCACCCAGAACAGCTTTCCCAGCTTGTTGTCTAAAGCCAGTGCCACAGGGCGGATCAAACCGGTCGTGAACAGGGATTCACGCTCCGTCCCATCCAAAGAAGCACCTTCAATTTTAGCCGAACGATCCTGGACAGTAGTGAAATACATGTAGCTGTGGAAAGAAAAAAAAAGGTTTGGAAGTTACATACCATTTTCCAAATAAAAAAAACTGTAGTAAAGGCAGAGTGACTTTAATTGGATTCTATAAACAACATCTTTCAAGATCGTTCAACATCTAATAAAAGTGTTTGTAGTAATTTATGTTATTGCATTGCATAACCAACACATGATCTGTTTGGATAAACCCTCATTTGTTAAACAAAAAGAACAACTTTGATGGGGCCATGTTGTTTTGACTGTGTGGGAGAATTGTTGTATATCTTCACACATCACAAAAGCCCTTTAGCCCCAATGTTATGTCTGGATTAGTTTGTGATAACTCTCAAAGGTGCGTTTGCTCCTTTGTTTTCAATTGCTGTCTGAGAAACCCACAATTTGCATCTGTTAGCAATTTTACTCAGCTTAAAAAAAACAGAACAGCGATATTGATATCTATGCCAATACAGTGTCTGAGTGTCATTAAAAATGAGAAAATATCACAGCTTAAAAACACAGTTGCTTCTGGGAAAAGTTTGGGCCGATATACATTATATTTGATACATTTCCAATGCTAAGAAGAGGACAGAAGTGAATAAACCCCAAAATTGGTTTGGCTGATGGATCTGAAGATGCCTTCTCTGAGTCAGAGCACTGTGAAGTGTTATGTACTCACTAAACGTCTGCCAAAGCCTGACTTCAGTGTGGGGAATGTAGCATATCACATATTAAATTTTCCACCTGCATGTTAAACAAATCCTTATGGTAACATCTTTGAAGATGTTTTGATCCAAAAAACTAGGTAAAACAATGCCTCATTAATATTACAACATTTTGATCTGGTTTTGACAGCATCTTGGATCTAGATCCACCGACTAGTGAAAGTCGATGCTTTTGGAGAGGGTCAACACAAGACCTTGAACAGAACAAATCAGGCACACCTGATGAAACGAGGTTACCATGTAAATTATAAACAAAACCTAATGAAATATTTCTTTAATCTATGCTTTTAACACCAGGTTGATTATTAATTATATAAAACACAAAACAAACCATAACAGGTCAGTGTTGTTAGCATTAACCCAAACAAACTACTTAATAAAAAAAAAAAGCTGAAATAAAAAAATAAATTAGATGAAAATCTTAAAGGGTTAGTTCACCCAAAAATGAAAATTATGTCATTAATTATGTCGTTCCACACCCGTAAGACCTTCGTTCATCTTCAGAACACAAATGGAGATATTTTTGATAAAATCCGATGGCTCAGTGAGGCCTGCATTGAGAGCAAGTTAACTTAGACTTTCAGACGCCCAGAAAGGTACTAAAGACGCATTTAAAACAGTTCATGTGACTACAGTGGTTCAACCTTAAAGGTGCCATCGAACGTTTTTTTACAAGATGTAATATAAGTCTAAGGTGTCCCCTTAATGTGTCTGTGAAGTTTCAGCTCAAAATACCCCATAGATTTTTTTTAATTAATTTTTTTAACTGCCTTTTTTGGGGCATAATTACAAATGCGCCGATTCAGGCTGCGGCCCCTTTAATTGCTCGCGCTCTCCGCCCCCGGAGCTCGCGCTTGCCTTAAACAGTGCATAAACAAAGTTTACACTGCTAATATAACCCTCAAAATTGTTCTTTACAAAGTGTTCGTCATGCATACTGCATGCATACATCAGATCATGTGAGTATTGTATTTATTTGGATGTTTACATTTGATTCTGAATGAGTTTGAGGATGTGCTCCATGGCTAACGGGCTAAAGCTAACATTACACACTGTTGGAGAGATTTATAAAGAATGAAGTTGTGTTTATGCATTATACAGACTGCAAGTGTTTAAAAATGAAAATAGCGACGGCTCTTGTCTCCGTGAATACAGTAAGAAACGATGGTAACTTTAACCTCATTTAACAGTACATTAGCAACATGCTAACGAAACATTTAGATAGACAATTTACAAATATCACTAAAAATATCATGATATCATGAATCATGTCAGTTATTATTGCTCCATCTGCCATTTTTCGCTGTTGTTCTTGCTTGCTTACCTAGTCTGATGATTCAGCTGTGCACAGATCCAGATGTTAATACTGGCTGCCCTTGTCTAATGCCTCGATCATGGGCTGGCATATGCAAATATTGGGGGCGTACACCCCAACTGTTACTTAACAGTCGGTGTTATGTTGAGATTCGCCTGTTCTTCGGAGGTCTTTTAAACAAATGAGATTTATATAAGAAGGAGGAAACAATGGAGTTTGAGACTCACTGTATGTCATTTCCATGTACTGAACTCTTGTTATTCAACTATGCCGAGGTAAATTCAATTTTTAATTCTAGGGCACCTTTAATATTATAAAGCGACGAGAATACATTTTGTGTGCCAAAAAAACAAAATAACGACTTTATTCAACAATATCTAGTGATGGGCGATTTCAAAACACAGCTTCATGAAGCTTCGAAGCTTTACGACTCTTTTGTTTCAAATCAGTGGTTCAGAGCTTGTATCAAACAATCTCAAACTGCCAAAGTCACGCGGAGCATTGAAATTTCAAAACACTCATGACGTAACAAACCCTCGCTTTGGCCACTGATTCTAAACAAATGATTCTTAAGTCGTTATTTAGTTTTTTTGGTGAACAAAAAGTATTCTCGTCGCTTCTTAACATTAAGGTTGAACCACTGTAGTTACATGAACTGTTTTAAATATGTCTTTAGTAGCTTTCTGGGCATTGAAAGTGTTAATGATCTTGCTGGCAATGGTGAGCCATCAGATTTTATCAAAAATATCTTAATTTGTGTTCTGAAGATGAACGAAGGTCTTACGGGTGTGGAACGACATGAGGGCGAGTAATAAATGACAGAATTTTAATTTTTGGGTGAACTAACCCTTTAAATAAAAATATTACGTTTTTATACTAAAATAAATAAGTTGAAGTACTAAATTACTAAAGCTTAGGGTCTGTTTACACACCATTTTCTATGAAAAACTGAAAACTTTTTAATGCGTTTTGGCCGTTATTTACATGACAACAGCGTTTTGGGGGACCTGAAAACAAACTTTTGAAAACAGGTTTTAAAGTGCAAGTTTTTGAAAACTATATAGTTATTGTCTCCATGTAAACAAACAAACAAAAGCTAATTTGTGAAAAATTTCTTCCTTTACAAAGTGACATCGCCAACTACTGGCCTGGCAGCATAATACAGTGTTTTTAGTCGCTTTCGCTAATCCGTGTGAACGGGTATCGTTTTGACAACGTTGTTTAAAAATGCAAAGGAAACACTTAATACACTGTTGTCGTGTAAATTAACCCTTGACAAAGCTCACAAAATTACTAAAATGTGAACTAAAATTCAAATGAAAACTGAAAATATATAAATAAAAGCCAATTTAAAATATTAATAATTACTATAAAAGTATATAATAATACAAAAATAGCACAGTGACAGTGTCTATTCAGACAACTCATAAACAAAGAAGTATAATCTGGGCAATTTAGGGATAAAATGTTAACTAAATATAGGGATAAATGCAACAATGAAAACACAAGCTTGATCTCAGACACACAAACAAACATTAGATGCTCGTTTTTGTGCCATAATTTCTCTATCCTGCTACTATTATGGGAGAAGTCCCCTTCACCCCACCCAGACGAGGCTGTGAGGGTGAGACATAAATAGAAAACCCACTGATGACGGTCAAACTAACAATGAGACACACAATTACAGTGCATGCAGCCAACGCCTGTGCATGGTCGACCCGCTAGCGAGCGCCGCAACACGGGGACCACAGAGGACCATCTGTTCCACATATTTGGCTATTCGAGAGGCCTGGATAGAATCAAGAGTTTTCCGACAATACCGAAGCAATGGCGAAGTGCCCCGTCATTAGAGTATCCAGTTCTACGCAGTAATTTCAAGTCCGCCGGCCATATATCAATAAACAATTGATAAGGTGTTGTTATGTTCATGAAAAGGAGCCAAACTAAAGCTGAAGTACAAAATCTGGCCCTGAGGTTTTGGACAGGATGAGCAATTAAATTTAATGCAGGTTGTAATGATCATGCCCTATACTTTACTCTGCTAATTAATAATCGTACCCTTTCTCAGCGTTCACCACGATAGCGCGTGGCTTGTCCACATCATCCTTCAGGACCTCTCCGACAACGTGCCCGTCCATGCGATGGATGTTGATGGTGTTGGTGCTCTCGCAGGTCCAGTAGACGGTGCGACTGTAGGGGTCCAGACTCAGGTCATGAGGTTGCTTCGGGTGAAGACTGGTTGGGGTCATCACCGTGGACGCCTTATAAATTAGAGATCACTTTAAATTAGTATTATCAATGTATACCAAGCTGATCAATCAAATTAACCACAAATAATTGCCTATCAATATGCTGAGAAAAGTCCCAAAATGAAGATAATACAAAAAGTGCATCAGATATTAAGAAATGGATTTAAATAATAACAATAATAATAATAATAATAACAACAACAACACTTATTATTATATAATATATTATTATTAATATTAATAATAATGTTAACAACAACATTTATCAACATAATAATAAAAACAATAATACAAATATTTCTCATTTAAAACTGATCCAAAAAGTGGATCAGTGAATGGTTTTAAATAGTAAATATTCTTATTATCATCTATCATATAATAATAATAGTTAATCATATATTAATATTATAACATTTATATTAATAATAATAACATTTGATATTATCTGACAATTATTATTGTTTTTACATATAATTATATTTATATATAATTTGTTTTTTAATAAAATTGTTTTAAAATTTTTTATTTATTTATTTATTTAATTTGATATATTTCTTATTTAAAGCTGATTCCTTTAATAATTTTATAATATT
>NC_063058.1:25434144-25606644 GCF_018812025.1 Megalobrama amblycephala
TTAAAGAAACAAGCATGCCATTAAATCATCATGAGTAGTGGGTTGTGAACACTCACTGTCCTCCCCTCTCACAGCAGATCTTGAGGTTCATCAGATACTGATTCACTGTGAAATGTTGGACAAAATGGAGTCAGGACGAATCACAGCCAAGGGTGCTACAGGAGGATCCACAGTTCTTGAGCTGCATTTTCTTAATAGGAAGACAACTTTCTTCTTTCCATAAAAAGAATATCCAACCATTTCATATCATTATGAAAATTTTTATTTTATTCAATTTTATTTCAATTTTATTCACTTTGCATGGAAACCCTGAAGGGTTACGTTAAAAAGAGAGGAAATCAAGTCAATAGGAAAGGTAAATTACATGCACAATTTTAACCAAACCCTTAAGGTGGAGTTTTCATTGTATTCAAATTTAAAAAACGTCCCAACATTTCCGGAATTCAGGTTGTATTACATTTATGCAACAGTAATATTTTCACAGTATTTCAATGTTTGCATAAAACCTATTATGTCAATAGTATGTATGCAAATATCACTGTCAATCAATGTAACCATTTTGATTTGTTGATCTATAATGCAAAGTTCTATCATGACAACTCTCGGAAGGACTAGCATGGTGCAGAGACTTGCTGCTATGGCGGGCCGGAAGGTCCAAAAATATGGCTACCGACTTGTCGCGGGAATTCACTATACAATTGCCAGCAGCCACTGAGTTTACCACTGATAGGCCGGCGGTGCATCTGCATACACACTCTCCTCACGCAGCGACTCACCACTCACCACTGACTCTCCTCAGCCGGCGACTCACTTTCCTCACGCAACGAACGACTCACTTTCCTCACACAGCTGACCACTGACTCTCCTCAGCCGGCGACTCACTTTCCTCACGCAGCGGACGAATCACTTTCCTCACGCAGCCGGCGACTCACTTTCCTCACGCAGCCGGCGAGTCACTTTCCGCAGCCGGCGACTCACTTTCCGCAGCCGACGACTCACTTTCCGCAGCCGGCGAGTCACTTTCCGCAGCCGGCGAGTCACTTTCTGCAGCCGGCGACTCACTTTCCTCACGCAGCATTAACTCTCCTCACGTTTCTTTTCAAATACTGTGATGGTGCAATAACTAACTACATCTAGTAAAATTGATCATTTTTGTGTTGTAAATGTAATTTATTCTGAAGCAATATTCCCATCAGTGTTCTGTAAACTGTTACTGTTAAGATGTAAACTGTTAATCATCAGATTTGTATATGCCCCCTTAAAGGGATAGGTCAATCAAAAATAAAAATTCTGTCATCATTGACTTACCTTCTAGTTGTTCCGAACCTGTATGAGTTTCTTTCTTCTGTTGAACTAAAAATATATTTTGAATGTCAGTAAACAAACAGCTGACTGTAGCGAGTGACTTTCATAGTAGGAAAAAAAAAAAAAATATGGAAGTCACTGGCTACCATCAACTGGTTACTGACATTCTTCAAAATATCATCCTTTTTCTTTCTTCTGTTGAACTAAACTCATATAGGTTTGGAACAAACTAGAGTGTAAGTCAATGATGACAGAATTATCATTATCATTATTATCATCAATTATCACAGGTTTAACGATCCCTTGAAATTGATTGTCATGGCATTTTTTTTTTTTTTTTTACCTTTTTAAAAAGGTACTTTTCCCCTAACCTTGGCTATCAGTCTCATGTTAATTAGAATAACTCACTGTAGGGCTTTTACCGTTATTTTTTCCACGGCAGAGGAAACAGAATCTGAATCAGAAGTGGCATTTAGATGCATGTATAAAATTGAATATGAATGTGCAAAACAAGCATGAAAAACACTGTTTAACAACTTTACAATAAAGATCTATAAAGCTTTTGTGGATTTTACAAATTATCTTTAATATACAATATTCTGAAAAAGTGACATTTCCCTTTTTGCAAAGTTCAAATGTTGATAAAATATATAACTTTAACTAAAGATACATTTTTGATTTGCAGCTGTCATGCTTAAACACTGGTTCTGCAGATTTTTGACATTTCAAAATTGCATTGTTTTTGTAACCATCACATTAGACTCAGTGAAACAGTCACTGTTTAGGGGCCCAAGCTGTTGGTGCCTTGTTTAAAATGTTATTTGTAGTGAATGCTCTTTTGAATAGTGTTATCAAATAAGGAATCTGTTGTAAGCTGATTACATTTTTTTTTTAAAAAAAACATGAAAGTAGCGTATACCATAAACTAATGTGATGGTTACAAAAACAATGCAAATTTGAAATGTCAAAAATCTGCAGAACCAGTGTTTAAGCATGACAGCTGCAAATCAAAAATTTATCTTTAGTTAAAGTTATATATTTTATCAACATCTGAACTTTGCAAAAAGGGAAATGTCACTTTTTCAGAATATTGTATATATTGTATAAAGATAATTTGTAAAATCCACAAAAGCTTTATATATCTTTATTGTAAAGTTGTTAAACAGTGTTTTTCATGCTTGTTTTGCACATTCATATTCAATTTTATACATGCATCTAAATGCCACTTCTGATGCAGATTCTGTTTCCTCTGCCGTGGAAAAAATAATAAAAGCCCTAGAGTGAGTTATTCTAATTAACATGAGATTGATAGCCAAGGTTAGGGGAAAATTACCTTTTTATAAAGGTAAAAAAAAAATAAAAAAATGCCATGACAATCAATTCCAAGGGACAGTTAAACCTAAATGATAATTCTGTCATCATTGACTTACACTCTAGTTTGTTCCAAACCTATATGAGTTTAGTTCAACAGAAGAAAGAAAAAGGATGATATTTTGAAGAATGTCAGTAACCAGTTGATGGTAGCCAGTGACTTCCATATTTTTTTTTTTTTTCCTACTATGAAAGTCACTCTCTACAGTCAGCTGTTTGTTTACTGACATTCAAAATATATTTTTAGTTCAACAGAAGAAAGAAACTCATACAGGTTCGGAACAACTAGAAGGTAAGTCAATGATGACAGAATTTTTATTTTTGATTGACCTATCCCTTTAAGGGGGCATATACAAATCTGATGATTAACAGTTTACATCTTAACAGTAACAGTTTACAGAACATTGATGGGAATATTGCTTCAGAATAAATTACATTTACAACACAAAAATGATCAATTTTACTTGATGTAGTTAGTTATTGCACCATCACAGTATTTGAAAAGAAACGTGAGGAGAGTTAATGCTGCGTGAGGAAAGTGAGTCGCCGGCTGCAGAAAGTGAGTCGCCGGCTGCAGAAAGTGAGTCGCCGGCTGCGGAAAGTGACTCGCCGGCTGCGGAAAGTGACTCGCCGGCTGCGGAAAGTGAGTCGCCGGCTGCGGAAAGTGAGTCGCCGGCTGCGTGAGGAAAGTGAGTCGCCGGCTGCGTGAGGAAAGTGATTCGTCCGCTGCGTGAGGAAAGTGAGTCGCCGGCTGCGTGAGGAAAGTGATTCGTCCGCTGCGTGAGGAAAGTGAGTCGCCGGCTGAGGAGAGTCAGTGGTCAGCTGTGTGAGGAAAGTGAGTCGTTCGCTGCGTGAGGAGAGTGTGTATGCAGATGCACCGCCGGCCTATCAGTGGTAAACTCAGTGGCTACTGGCAATTGTATAGTGAATTCCCGCGACAAGTCGGTAGCCATATTTTTGGACCTTCCGGCCCGCCATATGCTGCTGCCAATATATTCACAGACATTGCAGTGAGCATTAGTGATGCGCGGGTCGTCTCATAACCCGCGGACCCCGCGGGTAAACCTTTGGCGTTACGAAAGGCCGTGTGTCCACCAAAGCGTTTTTAGCCAGCTGAAAACGCTAGGCGCTCTGCTTAAAACGCCTAGCTGTGAGCGCTTGAGAGCGCTTCTGCAGCGCAGCGTTTTTTTCCGTTGAGACGCTTAGTTGCTATGATACGGAATATCATGGCACTGTTACTTATAACTGATTTTGCAGGTAATTTGTTTCAGACTTAAAATGTTCACACAATGTGAAATTACTTTGCTATGTATTTTCGGAGAGCAGTAATATTAAATTCTCATCCATTTTGTTCCGTTCTCTGTTTGTTGATGTTGTTGTACAGCAAGAATGTTGTGACGGTTGGCCGGTGTAGTATTTGTCCCGCCCCTCCTCCACTCTGATTGGACGGCTGGCTAAAAAGTGACAGTGATGAGCGCAGCGTTTTCCTCAAAGTTGAACATTCTTCAACTCGAGGCGACCAGTAAAAAACGCCGAGCTCTCAGCGCTTGAGCGTGAAAAAGACGCTCAGCGGCTCGTTACGCTCCTGGCATTTAAAAAACGCGGCGCTCCTATTGAAAACAATTGAAAAAGTACGCTAGCAGCTGGAAAAAACGCTTAGGTGGACACACGGCCTTAGGGTTCATATTCATAATCGTATGTTGTTGCCAGTTTACAGGGGATGTTTCCAAGCACTTTCAGGTTGAAATAAAGGCTGTTTTAATTTATATTACAATGCCTAGTATGTCTATTAAATGGTCGCGGGTGCGGGTCGGGCGGGTTGTAAAAATAGATACAGTGGTGCGGGGCGGGCTGGGGCGGGCAAATAATTTCATAAAAGCGGGACCCGCGGGTTGGAAAAAAAGCCGACCCGCGCATCACTAGTGAGCATGTAAGACATGCTGCTGCACATGACATGTAACATACATGAAATACCCCAACATAGCAAATCTATACAGGTGGAGCTGGGGAAGATGGAGGGTTTCTGAAAGTACGCTGCAGACTTCCAACAGCAACACTACCGTTATTTGAATGTTGAGACGCAGCTCATTGGCCACTGATGCAACAGAAACCATTCAGCTGCGCTATAGATGATGATGCGATCGCTACCAAATTGAGTTAAAAAACCTGCAAATGACCACAAATTACAATCTAGATACTTGTTTCAACATACAATTATTTGTGTTGCATGCTATATAGTATGTACATACAATATGAAATGGGATGCAGGTCTCATTGGAGACTTACTGAAAGATGAGCTCATAAGTTAGAATGTAGGCATCACTGTAGACATACAGCAGATGATCTCTGGGGTCATAGTTTAGAAACTCAATATTAGTCTGCATCTTCTTAATGTGAATTCTCAAATCATATCGCTCTTCATTGGTTTTGGTATCATAAGAGTAAAAAATCTCTTCTCTTTCTTTATCCAGGTAACGAGTAGCATAAAGCACACCACACACCATGAAGGTGTTTGTGACGGTCTTTTTGTAAAGAGAAGTGGACCATGTTTGGTTCAAAGCAGGCGGGTTGCTAGTCTCAACTTTACTGATAACCACATTTCCAAAGTTGCTTGTGGACGCGTATATAACATAGACGCTTGATTCATCTGTGGCAAAATCCATATCTGTATAACTGTATGTGGTGCCGAGATGTGCGAAAGGAAACTTGTTGTTGTAACCTGCATCTTTAGGTAAAGCCACAGTACTGACAGCACGAGTCTTCATGTTGAACTGACAGACAGAGTATGTGTTGTAACAGTTATAGTAGAGCGCATTGCCGTACATGACCATGTTTGGCCCCTGAATTGTGTTTGTTGTGGGGTTGGAGCTTGATATATATGTATCTGATGGTCCTATACCTACTAAAAGAGTACTCAATGTATTGTACTGGCGGACATAGTGGCCATACACATTACTACTTGACAACACCACCAGCCAGTACTTTTTCTCCTCTCCTGGAGCCGGCTTTGCATCTCGACCCCAAGCACCGTAAGGATAGGAGGTGCCATATACCGTTAGGGAATACGTTTTAGGTCCTGATACACTGACCATACGGCCCAGACCACAGCGATCTAAAAACAGAAGAAAACTGTGTAATGTTCAACTGGAAAATTTCTGTGATTAATTAAAAAAATATGGAATATTTTTATGGAATATTGCAGTGTTTATTATACATAATTTATCCAGAAAAGACTATCGCAACTTCCACTTCATGTCGACTTTAAGGGACTATAGGGTCTTTAGCGTACCTGAGGAAACTGTTGGAGGAGGTGCTGTAGTCTTGAGCTCTTTTTTGCACTCTTCCAATTTCTTCTTGATCTGGATCTCTCTATATTTTTTAATCGTTTGCATTTTATCAAACTTCTCCAACTTCACCATTGAGTCATTCATAGCTGAAAGCTATAAAAGGTGAAAAATAAGAATTTAGGCAATTAAAAATGAGTAATGAAATAATATTTTAAAAAACTGCAGAAATGTCCCATCATTTATCATCCATTAGCATTTAAATAATATTAATGTCAGTGGTCACTTTCTTTTACATAATTATCCGACCTCTATTTGAAAATCTCATGGTAACACTTTACAAGAAGTTTTTGTTTGTTAACATTAGTTAACATTGACTGAACAATGCTTCTACAGCATTTATTATTCTTAATGTTAACATATATAGTAATACATTATCAAAATCAAAAGTTGTATTTGTCGACATTAGTTAATGCACTGTGAACTAACATAAACAATGAACAATTATATTTTTACTAACATTAAGAAAGATTAATAAATCCTTTAAAAATATATATTGTTCATGTTAGCAAACCAAACCTTATTGTTTTTTTTATTATTATTATTTATGAGATTGTTTATGTATATCTACTTAAGCTATATTTCTGTTTTTTACATTTATAATTAAAATTACTTATTATTTTAGTGTTTTTTCTTAGGAAGAAAGTACTTTACATTGCAGCAGATTTGTACTTTTTTGTACCTGATCTGCAGTCTGTACACTGAGATGCTGGTAATTTTGGGTGGTCCTGTTGAGTTTGTCGACGAGGTCCTGAATCTCGGAAATCTCTAACTCAATGATGCGCAGAGACACGGCCCCATAAATATTCCTGTTATCCTCCTTTTCTAGCATGACCACGTTGTCCTCTAGTTGCTTGATGCGTTGTTGTAGACCCAGCACAAGCCTGTCTAATTCTGTCATCTGCAGATATTTACATTTAAATTATTCATGTAATTTGATTTAATTTACTTAAATGATTTAAAATCCAATTGAATGAAATATATTAAGAGGAGAAAAGGTGTAATTTAAAAATCTTTTTTTTTACCTTTTCCAAAGTGATGGTCTTGATGCATTGTAAAGCAGTGGTCTCTACTTCCGTTAGTTCATTCTTAGGAAAAGGAGGGTCTACATTTTTTAGATCACACACACATTCTTTCCCTCTCGCTGACTGTAAAGACCAAATACATTATAAGAATAAAAACTCTATGAAACAATAAATGCACTCTTTACAATATATTAGTGTTTTGAGAATTAGGTCAATAATAATTAATTGTAAAGTGACTTTATTTTTCTTACCTGAGAGAAACTTAGATGAATGATAATCAAAATGAATACATTAGACTGACTCATCTCTAAACGAAAGGAACCTTAAATCCTCAGAATAAACAACTTTGTGTGGCAGCAGCAGAGTTTTAAAGCCATATCGTTATGGTGAAATAATAAAAGTGAGAGAGGCATCTTCATTTCTTTGGGTGAAGCTGCTCATCTGTCGCAACAGAGCTTGCTTTTCATTTTTAACCCTTTTCTCACTGTCTAAATGATGCTGAAACAAACTAATGGTGACTTGAAGATTTGTTTGAATTTCTTAATTTCAAAGATTGTCACATAGATCTTTTATAGGTGTACAAAAGTTTAAAAAATGTGTTTAAAATGAATGTGAAACATGATAAATGATGAAATAAGAGAGGATGTGTTGTCTTATCTCTGTGGACACCTTTGGTAGGTCCATGAGTAGAGTAAAATTGTAATGATTACAGCTGTGATAACATGAATTGGCAAAAAATGTTTGCCTCACAATTTCACCACAGTGTTGCTTTATACAGCAGCGTTTGCAACATCTAGCGTTTGTGTGCAGGTTAAAGTAGGCCTACACACACACAGAGAGACAAATTATTATATAACAATATATAATATAACAATCATAATATTAATGTTAAAATTTATCATATTAAACACACACGAAATAAATATTCGAAATACACGAAATGATAATACCCTGCTATTATTGTTAAAAGAAGTAATCGTAGACACCTGGGTATTAAAAAGCTAATTTCAGCTAATATCTGCTTGGGAAACATCACTCACCTTCACAACCACCTTCACAGGAAAACAACTTTTAACAAAGAGTTTAACTGAAATGACAGCATTGCATACAGACAACAGAGGGCAGTGTGCACACAATGGCTTATTATAACCAGGGGTGGAAATGGAGGTAACGCAGGGGGACGGCATCCCAGGAGTGAATTTCGAGGGCGTTCCAGTTCAAATTGGTTCGATTTTTTTATAGAAATGAAGGGATTTATGTATTTATTCATTCAACAGCCTACAAAACCGATTCAGCGCAAAAACATAGCTCAATAAAATTGCATGATTAACCCTTTGACGCGTACGATCACACCGGTGTGGTCTTGACTGGTTCTTGTAAAGTCCACACTAGTGGCTTAGTAACTACTTAATATCACAAATATGCTGTGTTTTCAACCACACTGTAATAAATTGCTGTAAAAATTACAGCAATATTTTACAGCCGATGGCTGTATTTTAATAATACAGCATATTGCTGTAAATTGCAATGAATTCCGGGGGTGTGGCGGTTTGAATCAAATTTACAGAATATTGCTGTAAATTTCAAATATACAGAGGCATTATGGGATCTTCAACGGTCGAGGTTCGGGTAGCGGCAAGAGGAGTGATTTACAACTGTGGTAAGTGACTTATTATTTCATTTCATATGTATGTATCTACATTCGCGATTCATATTGGTAACCCCGGATTGACGCATCCTCCGTCCGCGGGGCGCGAAGCAGACTGGCGCGGGGTTTTCCACAGCGCGGTCGCGGTAGGATCTCACACATTCCCCGGCGCTTTAGCATAGCAGCTATGGGCCGAAAATTAATAATTAGAAAGTTGGAATTCACGAAAACTTCGTATTCATCAGCACACTTGGTCGTGATTATTTTATGGCATAAATCACATTTGAACATGCAGACAGTCATCTGTTAACACGGGCCGAAACGAAAAAGCCTCACGACGCGATCAGGCCACTCACGGAGGATGTGTCACACAAAATGGTGCTGCTTCATGCTGTTAACATAACCAATGTGATGTATTTGTGGACATTTGCTAACTTAAGGTAATGCAAACACTTTAACATCTCTGTTTGATATAAGTTTACCTTATATAGTTAATTTATTACCATTACCAAAACCAAATCATTTTTAACTTGAAATGAAATGTGCTTTTTACAGATATGAACAAACTGATCATCCTGTACTTGTCTTTTAGATATACATTATCTATTGAGTATCTGTTGAATTGCCTTTAACACAACTACAACTAACTAGTTGTTTCTCAACTAGATTAGACATTTATTTTTTAGGGTGAATGTTTTAGACGTCTCTCTATTTGACACCGGCAAACAAATTAGTTAAATAAGGTGTTTTGATTAGTGGGACATCTAAAACTTTCTGGGAGGTAAGTATTCAGGACTGGAGTTGTAGGCTAATACTGCTCTATCACATGGTATAATTTCAAAAACATGATTACATGCCTCAAAAGCTAAAACTGAATTCCTGACCCTTTAGGCACTTTGTAGGTATTTATCTGGAGAGAGGAACAAAGACGAAATGAAAAGTGCCATCTAAAACAACAGGCCAGACAGTTCAGAAGAAACGGGTTGCGTTCAGCCACTCCTCTGTGCAAAGTGATGGATTTTCAGTGGAATTTCTGAAATGTAAGAAATACACACACACACCAAGATCTATTTTTCCTTTTATTATATACTTTTATTATTCTATATCTGTATCTGACTGTATCTGTCATCCCTCTTTCAGTCTCTGAAAATATTATGTTTTGTAATATATCTAATGTATTGTCCTCTTTGTTCCTTTCAATATTTCTAGCCTCTCTTTGAATCCTGGAACATCATCTGGAGCAGAATTGTTCTTTTTTGATCGCAAGTTTGTTGGACTTGTTTGGCCATGTTGGTCTGTTCATGAAGTGATAAAAGTGATGTGGGTTTTAAGAAATGTTTTTATATGACCCTGTTGGTCAAGTTATAGTTATCATTGTATTTCTTTGTGTGAAGGGCCATGATGGCCAATAAGTAATTTAAAAACATTTTCATGACAAAATTTTGTCCATTTCAAAAATAAAATGATTTTCTAAATAAAAAAATTAATTCAAAATAATACACTTTTTATGGCTTTTTTAATGTAAATTTGAAAGATATATATATTACATTTTGACCTGTTTTTCAAGATTAAGAAGCATCATTTTTTTTGGGGGGGGGGGGGGGGTGAATTAAGTTATGCATTATACAACACTTTATGCAGTTAAAATTTGTTTAAAGCTTATACAGTTAATAGTCATTAAGTGAGCAATAGGGAAAATATATTGTATACTGCATTTTACATATTCTACTTGACTAAACTACTTGAATGCGTGTATTTGCTATTTAAAGAAGTATGTTAAATGCAGTATACAATATATTTTTTTGTAAAAATGCAGTATACAAAATATATAAATTGCTGTAAATTTTACAGTAAAATACTGGCAGCAGGGTTGCCAGCCAGTTACTGTAATTTTTACAGTAGTGTTTCTGTAATTTAATTTACAGAATTTTACTGTATTCTCGATTACAGTAAAATTCTGTAAATTAAATTACAGTAACACTACTGTAAATATTACAGTAACTGGCTGGCAACCCTGCTGCCAGTATTTTACTGTAAAATTTACAGTAATTTTTTAACAGTGCACATAATGTTTATTTTAGGTTTCAGACGTTTAAATACACATAAGTACAAAAAAAACCAAACAATACATCTAGAGTTTGTAAAATACACACTGATGTCTACAGAAGCGACAATAACAATTCTTTCTATTATAATTAGACAACACGTTTATTCATATTTTAACTTTCAATGACTTTTCAGATGTATTTAAATATAAAATGTATTATATAATATGCTAACAAACAGGCCTATTTCATGTTTCCTCCAACAACATTTTCTTAATTATCAAGCAAGCACATGAAAGGTCAATGAACAACATTTATGAATTGTGTGTGGCACAAACATGATCATTCAACAGAATCTTTGCTTGGAGAAAATTACCTGTTTGATTTTGGCCAAATTAAAGATACATTGTCTAAGAATTTGCAAATTGAACAGGTCACAAGCATTTTAAATACATCTGTCCTCAGGTTAAAGTTATATTTTTTAAGAAATCCTTTGGCTTATATTAAAAAAAGCTGATCTTCTGTTGTAGAATCACAGTGCTGCTGTAGTCAATAATGTAAATCTAACTCAGAGATTGGGCTCTAAATGAGTTCAATGATTCAGATCAAATGTAAAAAAAATAATAACCTACACCACATGATCATCTTTTCTCTTTGCTTGTCTGAGTGTTATAACTCAGTTACAGACAAACAAAATATAATATTCAGTATAAAATATAACATTAAACAATCAAGGGCCAAGACCTCAACTAAAACAAACCCTGACCTCGATGATGGTAACTTAAAAATTAGATTTTTCTCCTTTGTTGATTCTGCTTGTTATCATCAGGTGTCTTCAATAATGGTCAATCATCACTCAATTAATCACTTAATTTTCTCATTAACTTTAACGCTGTTTCAGCTGGTTGGAATAAAAATATGGCAGGACTTTTACTTTCTGACCCCTGGACTTTCCACCTCTGGTGAAAACTGGCAGAACGGTAAGTTATTGAACTAATATTCATTTTCATGGTATCCCACATGCAAAAAAGGAAGGAATAAAATAATCATTTAAGTGTTTTTTTTTTGTTTTTTATTATTATTATGATCTATTTACCATGTAGCAGTTCTTTGCAATAAGTATAAATAGTAATTAAATGCTATTTATTTTTTATACTGGCAGATACATACTTGCAACTCAGTATTGTTGTACATTAAAAGGATGCAATAATAACAGAGTGTAAATGATTTTATCATTATTAAACACTTGTTAGGCAATTAACATAATTTTTTATTGAAAATCAATGCCTTTCTGATGTTATATGTGATGGGAAAAGGGAGAGTAGTGAGTTCGACAGAAAGCAGATTTGAACCCAGGCAATCATGTCACAAGTTACTTCATCGTGCTCAACACACTACTCCACTGAAGCCATTCAGTAAGTGTGTTGATTTTTAACCTTGTATGACATTGCTGGGCAGGGCTTCTGTAAATTCACACTTAGTAATAGACACTCCGAATAATCTTGGAGAGAAATCAAACAGATCTCTTGAGAGATTTAATGTCTTCTTTTATCTTCAGTTGATTTCATCCATAGCTGTGGCTGGAAGTCAGTTTTAGTTTGTGTTTCTCTGATCTTCAGTGATTCTGCTTGTTAACAGCAGGTGTTCATTACTAATGCTCAATCATCACTTAATTATACAATTATTATCCAATTATCATGCTGGAAATTATAATTTTCTATAACTCATTCAGTTTGAGTTCTGTTTCAGTTATTGTGTCCACATAACTTTCGGTAATATTTGAGTGCAATGAACTCAATTTTATTTAGTACATATCACTGTTAGGTTTTACAGTGCAGCACTCGAGACACGCTTGCTGTCAATGGTCTGGATGTGCTTCTGTACCCATGAATCAGCAGGATTGGCGCACACCTGACGGCCCTTTGTGGTCTTGAACCTGTGAAGTGAATTTCAATATATCACTTGAACATATTCCGTTGCTCAAAAGTTCAAAACCCACTTTAACCTTAAATTCACATTGTACATTTATTTTTTTTATTATTATAAACATTATATTATTACATTCTTATGTAATATTTCTCCTCCCACATGTAAACACAGATATATTGTTGTTACACTTACAGCACGGCTTCTTTGGGGCACTGCGGGCTTGTCATGCTGTAATCGGCCACTAGTTTGATTGGCAGAGGACGGTCAGTAAAGGAGAAACAGCATCTTTGTGATTCAACACGCATTCCTGTATTACCATATTTGAAACAACATGAGGGTGAATAAATGATGACAGAGTTGGTATTTAATTTATGGTGACAACAAATAAAAATGCCAATAAACAACCTAAAAAAAAAAAAAAAAAACATTTATCACAAATTTGTTCATTCATGCACAAAAAATAAGACAAAAGTTTTCAAGATCATAATTAGTATCTATATTTTCAAATCACCAAATGCAACACTAAATTGCAAAAAGTAAAACTAAGATTTTCTGTCATAAATTATCTAATGAAAAGAGCACTCACCGCTCACCAGCACAGAACAGAAGAGCACCAGGAATATCAGAGACACCAGGCATTTCATTCTTCAAGATGTTTCTTCACAATGACAGAATAACTCAAAAAGATGTTCTTTAGAGCTTCACAGGTCCTGCTCAGGAGGTTGAGAAAACAGATAAAAATTTACTGAGAAAATGAAGAAGCACATCTGCTATCACAGATTTTCTGATGCTGTGATTATTTAAAATGTTTAGTTTGGTTTCTGTTAAACAGTTACTTCTCAAAAGCATGAATAAAATATTATTTAACAACATTTACCTCAGCATCCTTTTTCACTAATCAGTCAAATTTAGAATAATCAGTTAAAAAAATAATCACTTTCTATTTCTTACACACCTCATTACAATCACTTTACATTTAGGCAGTGTTTCTGGCTTTATTTAAAGTAGAAAAAAGCACAACAACTAGTTTTTAATCATTAAACGGTGGAAAAACACCCAGTTTAAAAAAGCTCACTGATGGAAACAATTGTTCTAGGCCAGGCGCGATCACAGAGTGACCTTTTTATTAGAAGCAACAATTCTACATAGTTCGTTAGCATTAGCAAATATTATATGTAGCACTACTATTCAATGTGATCGCTGGAGCTTCCATAGAATCACTTTTGTCATTTTAGAAAACGCGAACATTAGGACTCAAGAACACAGATTATTGGATTATCTTAAAAATGCCACGGTTTACATTCTTTATAGTCAGTCAAAGTATCATTCTACTTTAAATGGTTTCTTTTTTAGTTTCCCGTATTTTACCTACCTTTAAGAAGAGGAAAAATTAAGATGCAGAAATGGCGTCCGATCGGTCACCGCTCCTCGGATGGCATGAGTAAGCTGGCGCAGTGTTGCCAACTATTTTCAAAGGAAAGTAGCTAAAGCCTTCCCAAAAGGGCGCTAAAGGTCGCTAGATGGCGTCATACGTTAATTAGCATATTCCTGACATCATCACGTCGTCCCGTTATTCTGCCTGCCTGTTTTTTCTCTCCTAATCCATGCTCACATAGTACTGAATTTTGATATAAGTTAACCCATATCGCACATACATGCATATTTAAATTAAGCACAGGCTAATGCTAGCCTACATTCTGCAAATGTACAGTACAGTCCAAAAGTTTGGAACCACTAAGATTTTTAATGTTTTTAAAAGAAGTTTCATCTGCTCACCAAGGCTACATTTATTTAATTAAAAATACAGTAAAAACAGTAATATTGTGAAATATTATTACAATTTAAAATAACTGTGTACTATTTAAATATATTTGACAAAGTATTTTTTAAGCATCATTAAAGAATTTTCAGCATCATTACTCCAGTCTTCAGTGTCACATGATCCTTCAGAAATCATTCTAATATGCTGATCTGCTGCTCAAGAAACATTTAATGTGTACAATTGTACAAAATATTTGTGTACAATATTTGTTTTCAGGATTATTTGATGAATAGAAAGTTCAAAAGAACAGTGTTTATCTGAAATCTAATCTTTTGTAACATTATAAATGTCTTTACTGCCACTTTTGATTGATTTAATGCATCCTTGCTGAATAAAAGTATTAATTTCTTTAATTTCTTTTCAAAAAAATAAAAATAAAAATTCTTACTGACCCCAAACTTTTGAACGGTAGTGTATAATGCTACAGAAGCTTTGTATTTCAGATAAATGCTGTTCTTTTGAACTTTCTATTCATCAAGGAATCCTGAAAAAAAAGTACACAACTGTTTTCAACATTGAAAATAATCATAAATGTTTATTGAGCAGCAGATCAGCATATTAGAATGATTTCTGAAGGATCATGTGACACTGAAGACTGGAGTAACGATGCTGAAAATTCGGCTTTGCATCACAGGAATAAATTACTTTGTCAAATATATTTAAATAGTACACAGTTATTTTAAATTGTAATAATATTTCACAATATTACTGTTTTTTACTGTATTTTTAATTAAATAAATGTAGCCTTGGTGAGCAGACGAAACTTCTTTTAAAAACATTAAAAATCTTAGTGGTTCCAAACTTTTGGACTGTACTGTATATATATAAAATTCATGTGTAAAACAAAACATTACATTGTTTAAAGACAAAAAATAGGATTGGCTGAAAAAAAATTGGATTTTTATCCTATTATTTAATTACAGTAAAGCAACACAATGATGAAAGTAGTCTTTGGTATCTGTTTCTCTTTTTCTCTCTGTGAATTTTAAAAACATTTCCCGTTTCAGATTATACATCAGATTATTGTAAAATTAATGTTTTTTTTTTTAAATTCTGTAGCTTCCTCATGCCTCTGCCCTAACAGAATATCTGATATATAAATAAAAGTGAATGACTATCCTATGCTTTTAACCTTTGAATTGACTGACATCTTTCTGAGATTTTTCCAGGAAATAAAACCCTGAAACTTGTTTGACTTGTTCCAAACCTTGTTCTTGGCCTCATTCACTGACTGTGGCTGTAGAGAAAAACATATTTTTACCAGCTTGAGAACAGCATGATATTTTTTGTTTTTCTGTGTATGCTGTCATTTCCAACAGCTGTTTTTACAGGTAGGATTTGCTTTTAAATCACATGTAATACAGCTAATTCTATATTTTAAATAGGCCTATGTACAGTAACTTACTGTAACTGAAAATTAATTTTGTTACTGTTTCTCACAGGTTCTCACTCCTTGCGGCTCCTTGTAACTTACATTAAAAGAGAGGCGCCACTTCCTGAATTTAGTGCTGTATATTTGTTGGATGACATTATAGTTGGATATTATGATTCAGAGATGAGAAGCTACATTCCAAGGGGAAATACTACAAATGAAGACGAGGAGGCTGATCGTGCAAATTATATCATAAGGGAATTTCGCGAAAACTACATGAAAACATATGCAAAAAGGTTTGGGAACAAAACTGAAGGCAAGTTCAACTGGAAAACATACAAGTCACACTGAGACAAATTTTGCAATGCTTGCAGTGTTATAATTTCTTAAATCAAGAGATCAGACATCAAAGTTATACATTTTAAAATTAAAATTTTGGTGGTTATTTGTTCAGAATATTCTTTATCCTAACAGGTCCTGCTGTTTATCAGATGATGAGGATGTGTGAAGTATCAGACAATGATAAACCTGGGCAATTGATCCATAAGTTTGCTTTTGACAGCTCCATTACAGACGAAGCTCGTTATTTTGACGACATATTAACATATCAAGGCATAGAAATGCCATCAACACTACTTCTAGAGATATACAAATGGCGGCAAGTAAATATATGTTACCCAATCTGCACAACGAATCTCATGAGCTATCTTAAAAAGAGAGGAACTCGAGTAAACAGAAGAGGTAAGCACTGTCTTTCTCCTGTCCTTCACCACTGTAAGAAAAGCAACTGCATTTTATACGGCTTAGGGGTGTGTGTTAGGCCTGGGCAAAAAAAACGACATTGAACATAATATCTGATTGATGTTAATCAGAGTAGTTTAGTTTAGTTGTTGTTTATTTGTAGTTTTATTATTTGTTCTTTTTTATTAATGATTGTTTACTTATCTTAAATAATCTTTGAAATTTATATTAGTAAGTAGTTTAAGCTGTGGTATTGAAAATGGAGTCAAGAATGGTTAAATGGTGTCATAACTTTAATACAATACAAGGATACATTGGTCAAAAACAACAAAAACAATAACTATTCTTTTATTACTTTTTTGTGGTGGGGCCAGTGAAAATTTAATAATTGAATTAACCCTTTGATGTGTACGATCACACCGGTGTGATTAGAACGTTCAGTGCATTACGTGATCAACTGCCAAATTCAAATGTGCGTGTGCGCTTTAACTGGCGCTAAACCAGAGACGGACACGCGCAGCGCTTTTCATGTATCACATATGCAGTGTTTTCAACCAAATAATGTTCATTTCAGGTTTCAGACATTTAAATACACATGAGTACTAACAAAACAATATATTTAGAGTTTGTAAAATACACAATGATGTCTATAGAAGCGGAAATAACAACCCTTTCCATTATAACTTGACAACACGTTTAATTCATATCAGATACACATTGTGAAAGTAACTTAAAAGATTACTCTATTCTTCCCCAGTTCACCGGCACACTTACTTTAACGTATTTCGGGAGAAGTGGATAAATTCACGGGTTGTAAATCCAACAGATCCGATTCTCTGCGCGGTGCAAACTAACATGGCGGCGCCCATCGCTCATTTGGCTCAACTAACGCGATCGTTATAAAGGTGTTTAAACAGCAAAACACATCCACTTGCACATATTTGGCAATCAGAATATTAGATATTTCATGCTATAGTTAACACATTTGTGAATATTTTGAATAAAAAAGGAAAACTTAAATGAAAGCAGATCATCATTCATACAGTGCTGCGGTGTGTCACATAACAAGCAATGACGCGTCACCATGGAAACCATAAAGTGATACATTCTAAATAACGGTCGCCTTAAAAAACTCACGCTGGGGGGGTCAGCCAGAATATTTGAAACTTACGTGCGAAAGGGTTAATTGAACTGAATCAAGAAACAAACTGAGATCTTGTGAATCAGAATCGAATAGAATCGGGACATATGAATCGATACCCAGCCCTAGTGTGTGTAGACTCAGAAACAGGGGAGAGCTGGATCCAAATGCATTTGAAGAGGTTTATTAATAAAATGACAAAAATGCACATAGCCAAGTACTAAACCCAAAACAGAATAAAGCAACTAGAACAGAACTGTGTCAACACCCACATAACCTGAGTTATGTGGGAGTTATGTGGGTGGGAAAACACATGGGTTTAAATACACAAAATAACAAGGGGCTGACAAGGGACAGGTGAAGGTGATTCGTAGTTAGGGAAACAAAAGAGGGTAACTATAGAAACATACAAACTAATTATTACTTGTAAGAGTTAAAAAATGCCTACAGAAACAGTCTAAATTTCTTCAGTG
Organism: Megalobrama amblycephala; assembly: GCF_018812025.1. Taxonomy (NCBI): domain Eukaryota; kingdom Metazoa; phylum Chordata; class Actinopteri; order Cypriniformes; family Xenocyprididae; genus Megalobrama; species Megalobrama amblycephala. The sequence goes on from NC_063058.1 coordinate 25,452,361, forward strand.
TCCTAATTTTAAGTCTACTGTAGAATATTAAATTATATCATTTACTATATAAAGGAGAATATTCCCATATTCATTATTCATGTCTTCCACAGTGAAACCGCGAGTCAGACTCATTCAGAAAGCAAACCCAGATTCTGGAGGGTTTCGTGTGAGTTGTTTGGCGACAGGATTTTACCCTCGTCACATCAACCTGACCCTGTTCAGAGATGGACAGCCTGTATCTGATCATGAGATCACTGGAGGAGATCTGCTGCCCAATGGTGACGGGACGTACCAGATGAGGAAGAGTCTGGAGATCAGTGCAGACAAACACAAATACACCTGCTCTGCCACACACCTCAGTCTGGACAACAAACTGGACGTCACTTTGGGTAATAATGAGGTCATACAGAAAACATTGCCAATTAAAGTCAGTCTCTCAGTCTGTGGTTCATGTTTCAGAGTATGATCACGGGGAACCTTTTAAATCAGTGATTCCTTCAGTTCTGATGGTTTTGACTCTGGTGATGGTGTTTGGAATTGCAGTTGCTATAACTGCATGGAAAAGACGACATAAAGGTACAAGAAGAAAATAACGAGTCTAGTATAGCAACTTAAAAATTGTTCACAGCGAAATATGAGTTTGAAACAACATTTTGAGTTCACTTTTGAGTTAACTATTCATTTAAGAGAAATCCAAAATAAATATTTGAAATGTATTGTCATTAACAATAATTCTTTTTCAATTCTTTTGCTGTTTAGACTCCTTTAAAAATGGTTATTCTACTCCCTCATGTAAGTAATTTTTTTTGTTAGTAATAATACTGTATGTTCTGATTGTCTTTACATTAGTTGTAAAATGTATCTTTTGTCATACAGGACACATTGTGGTCGGCACAAACAATGTTTATCCTCGTTTCACGTGAAACTGTTGTTAATCTAGAATGGCTCTTTTACCTTGAGTTGTTTTATTTGTGGTTTTTGAGCATGAGAGAATGTTACAAAACCAGTTTATGGCATCTTATCTGTTTGTGCTAAAAACACCACTGAGTAAGATTGGTCGTACTGCAATAACTTCCTTGAACCTGTGTAAGAGCATCCAATGTTAGGAAACATTTGAGTAGAAATAAATAACTCAAGCCCAGACAATACAGAGACCAAAACTGTTCACCGAAGCATTACTATAAGCGTTAGTATCTCTCATGTGGCATGAAAGGCACAATGTACAGTGGGTACGGAAAGTATTCAGACCCCCTTAAATTTTTCACTCTTTGTTATATTGCAGCCATTTGCTAAAATCATTTAAGTTAATTTTTTTCCTCATTAATGTACACACAGCACCCCATATTGACAGAAAAACACAGAATTGTTGACATTTTTGCAGATTTATTAAAAAAGAAAAACTGAAGTATCACATGGTCCTAAGTATTCAGACCCTTTGCTGTGACACTCATATATTTAACTCAGGTGCTGTCCATTTCTTCTGATCATCCTTGAGATGGTTCTACACCTTCATTTGAGTCCAGCTGTGTTTGATTATACTGATTGGACTTGATTAGGAAAGCCACACACCTGTCTATATAAGACCTACAGCTCACAGTGCATGTCAGAGCAAATGAGAATCATGAGGTCAAAGGAACTGCCTGAAGAGCTCAGAGACAGAATTGTGGCAAGGCACAGGCCTAGGTTAAAAAAAAATTTCTGCTGCACTTAAGGTTCCTAAGAGCACAGTGGCCTCCATAATCCTTAAATGGAAGACATTGGGGATGACCAGAACCCTTCCTAGAGCTGGCCGTCCGGCCAAACTGAGCTATCGGGGGAGAAGAGCCTTGGTGAGAGAGGTAAAGAAGAACCCAAAGATCACTGTGGCTGAGCTCCAGAGATGCAGTCGGGAGATGGGAGAAAGTTGTAGAAAGTCAACCATCACTGCAGCCCTCCACCAGTCGGGGCTTTATGGCAGAGTGGCCCGACGGAAGCCTCTCCTCAGTGCAAGACACATGAAAGCCCGCATGGAGTTTGCCAAGATGGTGAGAAATAAGATTCTCTGGTCTGATGAGACCAAGATAGAACTTTTTGGCCTTAATTCTAAGCGGTATGTGTGGAGAATACCAGGCATTGTTCATCACCTGTCCAATACAGTCCCAACAGTGAAGGATGGTGGTGGCAGCATCATGCTGTGGGGGTGTTTTTCAGCTGCAGGGACAGGACTTGACTTAAACCCAATTGAGCATCTCTGGAGAGACCTAAAAATGGCTGTCCATTCTGTCCAACGTTTACCATCCAACCTGACAGAACTGGAGAGGATCTGCAAGGAGGAATGGCAGAGGATCCCCAAATCCAGGTGTGAAAAACTTGTTGCATCTTTCCCAAAAAGACTCATGGCTGTATTAGATCAAAAGGGTGCTTCTACTAAATACTGAGCAAAGGGTCTGAATACTGAGGACCATGTGATATTTCAGTTTTTCTTTTTTAATAAATCTGCAAAAATGTCAACAATTCTGTGTTTTTCTGTCAATATGGGGTGCTGTGTGTACATTAATGAGGAAAAAATGAACTTAAATGATTTTAGAAAATGGCTGCAATATAACAAAGAGTGAAAAATTTAAGGGGGTCTGAATACTTTCTGTACCCACTGTATATTCGTGGCAAAACTGATGCTTGCCATATGACTCTGGTGATGCTTGTACGAAATTGGACACATGGGCTGTGTCTGAAATTGCCCCCCCCATACCCTTAAATAGGGCACTATTGAGGTGACAGCCATTTGTAGTAGTGTTCAAAACCATATGTTATCATGTGCACTCGTTCAATCCCACAATGCACTGCAACAACAAGTGTACAACCGATGTACGCTAACGACTAGAGAATACCCATAATGCATTGTGAGAGTTGCATGCCGAATGAAGAAGATTGCACCCGTATCCATCCATCATTTTTCCAAACCGCTAGTCTAATGTGGCTACAACTTAATATCATACAGGTATAAACTCATTTTTAATTAATTATTAAATTGTTTAATTTAGGTTTATACTTGCTAGATTACATGGCAGAGTTCAAAATAAATATTTTCATTACTACTGGAGGAGTTTGCTAAGATTCAAATAATTATTAAACAACAAGAACAAACTATGCAAAAGCGGCAGCCCTTCCAGCGCACTCAGTGTCTGGATTCATTTACTCATTTTCATTCACTCCTTCAAGTGGATTATATTATTGGAGTAATGTAGGGAATAGTGAATGAGCGATTTTGAACACAGCTATGGGGTTTTCTTTCCCGTCCGTGTGAACATGTTGCATTTACTTCCCTATTCCATAATCCAATGCAAGGATGATCAAATCTCAGGTTCAGTTCCATTTTAAATTTGTATTTTCTCTTTAATGTGGTGTGTTATCAATATCCACATCTTAAAACACTTTATGACTTGATTATCTGTCAGAACATGTTCACATATCTGCGTACCACTTTTATAGCCTGTTAGATTTATTGTTGTATTAATATTAAATTATTATGCTAATTGTGTTTTTCAAATATTGCTGATGTCCTGGATTTTGGTTACTAACTAAAGACTTCCAAATTTAATAGGCTATGTAAAATTCATTCTAAGGAACATTCACTAAACATTATATTTCATTTTCAGCATCTGAAAAAATCTGTGGAAACCAACATGGATGAGTGAAACATCTTCAAACAATGGACAAAACACATTATACTGAAAAACTGTCAGATTTTTTTTTTCTCCTAGAGAAACTATACACTTTTTTCCACTACCAGTATTGTTCATTGATGCTACACAACTCCCGCTATAATTCATAATTGATCATTAAAAGTTCTATGTCTGTGGGTTGCATAGTAACTGTTGATTCCAAAAAGAACTTAATGGAACACCTATCAGTTGTTTGAAGTCACCATGAAATAAAATGTCTTCTTTTCATTTATTTTTTTTACAGAATCTTGCAGTGTTTATTCTAAATGATTTATACAACATATCACCATGCGATATTCTATGTATGTCTCAGTGGTGGGACTAATGCTGTGTTCACGTCATGTCGTAATTTACCGTACTTACGAGATGACAACATGTTCTACTCAGAGCCAGAGGTATTTATTCATGTCCTCGGACTCAAATCAACTGAACACCAATATGATTCTACAGCGGTCAAGTCGGAGCTCTCTCATTTTCTTGTCCTCTTACCTCCATATATAGTAGTGTTTATAAGTGCAGTGCTGTTTTGTGTACAGCAGTAAACAAGAAAACACTAGAGTGAATTTGCATTCTTATAAAGTCCGTCTGCTGTTTTTGTTTTGTGCAGGTGTCTTCAAGCATAATTATAGCATAATTTCACAAAACAAAAGTCAGAGCATTCTGGTTTTGCTTTAAATCTCGAAATTATACAATCTAATAATAATAATAATAATAATAAATAGTTTGCATCATGATTAAAATGTAGTAAGATGTAATCATTGACACCTCAAACTCCAGCCTGAGTATAGAAAAGCTAATTTGAAATACCTGCTTTGGACACTTCACTCAGTTTCAAAACCACCTTCACAGGTAAGACAACTTTTAACAAAATATTGAACTGAAATGACAGCACTGCATAAAAACAACAGAGGGCAGCATAAGCACACAATAGGTTATTACATAACCCATGTGGCTACACATCCATACAGTATATGAACATTTAAATAAAGCATGATGCTAGCCTATGTTCTGCAAATGTGTGTAGTTGTTTGTATGCAAACCAGTAAACCAGAATTAATATCTTCACACCAATCTTTATTTCAAGAATCAAAATGTGGGATACACATTTAAATGATTTTTAATTACAAAACCATGTCAAATATGTAAAGTCATTACATTTATTGGCCACATAAAATACATTATACAGTATAGTTCATTGAACTTCCTGAAACATGGTTTCATATGTCACAATGTAGGCATCACTGTAGACATAGAGCAAATGATCTCTGGGGTTATAATTCATATACTTAATATTAGGCTGCATCTTCTTAATATTAATTTTCAAATCATATCGCTCTTCATTGGTTTTGGTGTCATAAGTGTAAAAGATCTCTTCTATTTCTTTATCCAGGTAACGAGTAGCATAAAGCACACCACACACCATGAAGGTGTTTGTGACGGTCTTTTTGTGAAGAGAAGTGGTCCATGTTTGGCTCAAAACAGGCGGGTTGCTAGTCTCAACTTTACTGATAACCACATTTCCAAAGTTGCTTGTGGACGCGTATATAACATAGACGCCTGATTCATCTGTGGCAAAATCCATATCTGTATAGACATATGTGGTGCCGAGGTGTGCGAAAGGAAACTTGTTGTTGTAACCTGCATCATTAGGTAAAGCCACAGTACTGACAGCACGAGTCGTCATGTTGAACTGACAGACGGAGTATGTGTTGTAACAGTTATAGTAGAGCGCATTGCCGTACATGACCATGTTTGGACCCTGAATTGTGTTTGTTGTGGGGTTGGAGCTTGATATATATGTATCTGTTGGTCCTATACCTAATATAAGAGTACTCAATGTACCGTACTGGCGGATAAAGTTGCCATGTACATTACTGCTTGACAACACCACCAGCCAGTACTTGTTCTCTTCTCCTGGAGCAGGATTTGCATCTCGACCCCAAGCACCGTAAACATAAGAAGTTCCATACACAGTGAGGGAATATGTTCTAGGTCCTGATACACTGACCATACGGCCCAGACCACAGCGACCTGAAAATAAAGCAAAAATGTAAGTCTAATACATTAGCACAGGGGTGTCCAATCCTGTTTTTGGAGGGCCAATGTCCTGCAGAGTTTAGCTCAAACACTTGCCTGTAAGTCTGAAGACCTTCGCTGCATTCAAAAATCACATTCATGTATAGTAGGTAGGTACTACATTTGGTTTGCAACTGTTAAAAAAAGTACATTCTATATAGCATGAATGTGTGTTGTATGAAGGAAATTTGGACGCACTACATCTGCCATGTTGTTACTGTCACCTTCTAGCATCAGTTGCGTCACTTCACTGCCATTCATAAATCCTTTCCGGTGGTCTCACGGGATAGTAAAGTGTCCATCGAATGCAAACTTCAGAATCTCGGCAGAAGTAGTGAGTCATCTGAGTTGTTTTCACCCAGCGTTTTTCGAATACTATGTATTCGGACATACTACTCTGTTGGCATATTGTTTAGCATACTATATAGTAGGGTTGTCAAAAGTACCGTCTTTGATACCAAGTTAGTACACAGTAAAATCCCCAGAGTTAAATCAACTCTGCTTAGAGAACATATGGTCCCTCTCTAAATAGTGTTAAAATAACACTGAAGCAGAGTTAAAGTTAATGAGATAATTAAGCAATTAATAAGGCTGTGACTGAAGTCAGCTGTAGTTCTTGTGTTTCTCTTTTCTTCAGTGATTCTGCTTGTTAACAGCAGGTGTTCATCACTAATGCACAATCATCACTTAATTATTGCTTAATTATCTCATTAACTTTAACTCTGCTTCGATGTTATTTTAACACTATTTAGAGAGGGACCATATGTACTCTGAGCAGAGTTGATTTAACTCTGGAGATTTTGCTGTGTACTGAAATTTAAAAATTGTAACGATACCAGCATTTCCCCCTAGCATTTTAAGCACTGTTGAGTGAAATATTAAAGGGATAGTTCACCCAAAAATTAAAATTTTATGTTTATCTGCTTATCCCCAGGGCATCCAAGATGTAGGTGACTTTGTTTCTTCAGTAGAACACAAATGATGATTTTTAACTCCAACCATTGCAGTCTGTCAGCAGTATAATGCATGTCAATGGGAACTTTGTCTCTAAGAGTAAAAAAAAAAACATGCACAGACAAATCCAAATTAAACCCTGCGGCTCGTGACGACACATTGATGTCCTAAGACACGAAACGAACGGTTTGTGCGAGAAACCGAACTGTATTTATATCATTTTTTACCTCTAATACACCACTATTTCCAACTGCCTTGAGGCAGATGACGTTTTGATGTAATAAAACCATGTTTTTAGTGGTTTACTTCCATTTGTATAACAACTGTTGTACTACAGGCATCATGTTTAAACTACACCAGAGACACGATCGTTTCGTGTCTTAGGACATCAATGTGTCGTCACGAGCCGCAGGGTTTAATTTGGATTTGTCTGTGCATGTTTTTTTTTACTCTTATAGACGAAGTTCCCATTGACATGCATTAAACGGCTGACAGACTGCAATGGTTGGAGTTAAAAATCATAATTTGTGTTCTACTGAAGAAACAAAGTCACCTACATCTTGGATGCCCTGGGTGTAAGCAGATAAACATCACATTTTCATTTTTGGGTGAACTATCCCTTTAAACACCTCTGATTGGCTATTGTATTCACACACTCAACAGATACATCTGTGATTGGCTACAATGATCAATGCCTCAAAAACATGTTGTAAATAGACATTTGTGACACTCTTCACTCAGAGATTACACAGACACACACGGGAGTATTTGAAACAGGCGTCTATTAGCAGATCCCTAATATGTCTGCTGATAGACGGATCCGCTGATAAGACTCCTGCTTTCAAACACTTCCGTGCGTGTCTGTGTAATCGCTGAGTGAAGAGCATCACAAATGTCTATTTATAATATGTTTTTGAAGCGTTGATCATTGTACAGACGTATCTGTTGAGTGTGTGAACACAACGGCCAATCAGAGTTGTTTAAGAATCCTATCAACAGCACTAGGGGGAAATACTGGTATCGTCACATTTTTAAAATTTCAGTACTGACTTGGTACTGAAGTCTGTACTTTTTACAACCCTAATACATGGTAGGGAAGTATTCAATTTCACAGTGCTTAATTAGCTGGTTCATGTGTGTTTAATTAGGGTTGAAGCTAAACTCTGCAGTATAGTGGCCCTCCAGGAGCAGGTTTGGATTGAACACTTTAGCTGTGGCTATAATAGTTTATACGTGCCTGGGGAAAGTGTAGGAGCTGGTGTTGTACTATTGAGCGCATCTTTGCACCATTCCAGGTCCCTCTTAATACGCTGGTTCTCACGCTGTTTCAACATCACCTGCGTGTGGTCAAACTTCTCAAGCTCCTCCATCGTGTCCTCCATATCCTGAAGCTGTAGGAATGAAGGGTTAAATAAGCACAAAATTCACAAAATGTCCCAGTGAAATAATATTGAGTAATTGCAGACCCGAAAAGTATTAAAAAAGGCAAATAGGCAAATAATAAATTATTTAAACATCTCTGTTTAATATGTTTTTGATTAATATTATTTTTTTTCTTGGCATGACATAAAGCACTGCAGAAAATAATAAAACAATAAATAAATAAAAAGAGGAAATTAAACTTTTAAACATTTAAATACACTGTAAATTCAATGTTTTAATTTATTTTAAATAAACATTTACATTTAATTCAATTAAATATTTAATTTAATGTTATATATTTAAAAAATGATCATGTTCTACGATACCTAACATAACTATGAAATGACATTTTTATAATTTGATCTTTTTATTTGTCTTATAAATGCAAATATACGTGACAGTTAATTTTACTCAATTAGCAATTAACACATTACATAAAATTGTTATAGAAATGTAAAAGTTCTGTGGTGTAGATAAATTCACCTCTGCAGAAGTCTGTTCACTGAGAAGCTGGTATTTGTTGGTGGTCCTGTTGAGTTTGTTCAGAAGGTCTTGAATCTCCACTAACTCTAATTCAATAATGCGTAAAGACACAGCTGCGTACAGATTTCCATTGTCTTCTTTTTCCAGCATGGACACATTGTCCAGAAGCTGCCAGATACGTTGTTGTAGACCCAACACAAGGCTGTTAATCTCTGTCATCTGTACACAGTTGAAGAGGAAACAATTTAGCTTCAATAACAGATTGTACAGAATTATACGGCAAACTGTAAAATGAGGTTTTTAACTTACATGACTGATTTGCAATCATAAACTCCTCAATACTATGTTTTGATATTTTTCTACCTTTTCTGAAGTGATGTTCCCATTGCATTGTGAAACAGTGAACTCAACGTTCAAGAGTTTATTCTCAGGGAAAGCAGGATCAGAACTTTGCAGCTCACACACACAGTCCTTCCCTCTCGCTGACTGTGGAGATGAAATAACAGGGCATAAGTAATTCCAACATACAAGCAAAATTACACTTCAAAAAAAAAAAAAAAAAAAGATGTATAACTAAATTTGATAAACACTTTTTAAAAAAATACTGTCAGAAACAATGTAAAATGTCAGTTAAATCTTACCTGTGACAAAATTAAAGGAATGATGACCATCAAAATGAACATGTTTGACTGACTCATGTTTAAGATAGAAAAGATTGCCATCCTGATAGCCTTGATTATAAAACGCAGTTCCCCTGACAGAAGCAGAGATTTAAAGCCAAAAACCCAGATTTGGTCAGTGAGCCGGCAGTGCTGACATGAGAAAAATGATGAAATAAGGAAGTTCATCACCTGATCCTGCAAATATTTTGAGATTGCAAAAGGGTTTGCTTAACTGATATATATATATATATATATATATATATATATATATATATATATATATATATATATATATATATATATATATATATACATACAGTTGCAAGAAAATGTATGTGAGTAAGATATTTTACATAAAAGATGTTTATATAGTCGACAAGAAAAAAAAATAGCAGAATTTATTCAAATGGCCCGGTCAAAAGTTTCTGAACCATTGCCTCTTAATACTTTGTGTGGTTACCTGGTTGATCTATGACTGTTTTTATGTTTTGTGATGGTTGTTCATGAGTCTTTTTTTTGTCCTGAGCAGTTAAACTGAGCTCTGTTCTTCAGAAAAATCCTCCAGCTCCTGCAGATTCATCAGTTTTCAAGCTTTTTTTTTTCATATTTGAACCCTTTCCAGCAGTGACTGTATGATTTTGGGATCCATTTTTCACACTGAGGACAATTGAGGGACTCTTAAAAAAAAGGTTCAAACATTCACTGATGTTCCAGAAAGAAACATGATGCATTAAGAGCCGGGGGGTGAAAACTTTTGAACGGGATGAAGCTGTCCAATTTTTTTTATTTTGTTGAAATATCTTTTTTTTTTTCATTTAGTACTTCCCTTCGGAAGCAAAAGAAGATATTTTCACATTTCCTGGAAGACAAATTAAGTACAATTTACCTCGATATTCAAATTCAAAAAGTTTTCACCTGAAAACTTTGAACCTTTTTTAATAGTTGTATTTGAGTCCCTCAATTGTCCTCAGTGTAAAAAGATGGAGCTCAAAATCATACAGTCACTGCTGGAAAGGGTTCAAATATGCAAAAAACAAAGCTTGAAAACTGATGAATCTGCAGGCCTGGTATTCAGACCCCCTTAAATTTTTCACTCTTTGTTATATTGCAGCCATTTGCTAAAATCATTTAAGTTAATTTTTTTCCTCATTAATGTACACACAGCACCCCATATTGACAGAAAAACACAGAATTGTTGACATTTTTGCAGATTTATTAAAAAAGAAAAACTGAAATATCACATGGTCCTAAGTATTCAGACCCTTTGCTGTGACACTCATATATTTAACTCAGGTGCTGTCCATTTCTTCTGATCATCCTTGAGATGGTTCTACACCTTCATTTGAGTCCAGCTGTGTTTGATTATACTGATTGGACTTGATTAGGAAAGCCACACACCTGTCTATATAAGACCTACAGCTCACAGTGCATGTCAGAGCAAATGAGAATCATGAGGTCAAAGGAACTGCCTGAAGAGCTCAGAGACAGAACTGTGGCAAGGCACAGGCCTAGGTTAAAAAAAAATTCTGCTGCACTTAAGGTTCCTAAGAGCACAGTGGCCTTCATAATCCTTAAATGGAAGACATTGGGGATGACCAGAACCCTTCCTAGAGCTGGCCGTCCGGCCAAACTGAGCTATCGGGAGAGAAGAGCCTTGGTGAGAGAGATAAAGAAGAACCCAAAGATCACTGTGGCTGAGCTCCAGAGATGCAGTCGGGAGATGGGAGAAAGTTGTAGAAAGTCAACCATCACTGCAGCCCTCCACCAGTCGGGGCTTTATGGCAGAGTGGCCACTCTCCTCAGTGCAAGACACATGAAAGCCTGCATGGAGTCTGCTAAAAAACACCTGAAGGACTCAAAGATGGTGAGAAATAAGATTCTCTGGTCTGATGAGACCAAGATAGAACTTTTTGGCCTTAATTCTAAGCGGTATGTGTGGAGAAAACCAGGCACTGCTCATCACCTGTCCAATACAGTCCCAACAGTGAAGCATGGTGGTGGCAGCATCATGCTGTGGGGGTGTTTTTCAGCTGCAGGGACAGGACGACTGGTTGCAATCGAGGGAAAGATGAATGCGGCCAAGTACAGGGATATCCTGGACGAAAACCTTCTCCAGAGTGCTCAGGACCTTAGACTGGGCCGAAGGTTTACCTTCCAACAAGACAATGACCCTAAGCACACAGCTAAAATAACGAAGGAGTGGCTTCACAACAACTCCGTGACTGTTCTTGAATGGCCCAGCCAGAGCCCTGACTTAAACCCAATTGGGCATCTCTGGAGAGACCTAAAAATGGCTGTCCACCAACGTTTACCATCCAACCTGACAGAACTGGAGAGGATCTGCAAGGAGGAATGGCAGAGGATCCCTAAATCCAGGTGTGAAAAACTTGTTGCATCTTTCCCAAAAAGACTCATGGCTGTATCAGATCAAAAGGGTGTTTCTACTAAATACTGAGCAAAGGGTCTGAATACTGAGGACCATGTGATATTTCAGTTTTTCTTTTTTTAATAAATCTGCAAAAATGTCAACAATTCTGTGTTTTTCTGTCAATATGGGGTGCTGTGTGTACATTAATGAGGAAAAAAATTAACTTAAATGATTTTAGCAAATGGCTGCAATATAACAAAGAGTGAAAAATTTAAGGGGGTCTGAATACTTTCCGTACCCACTGTATATTCACAGGTTTGATCATCTTATGTGATTTATACCAATATAAGAATTAAGGATATACAACAAATTTTAAAAAATTATATCAACACCAATACCAATTGTAAGAAGAATACCAGATTTTTGCTGACATGAGAAAAAGTTAAAAATTGTCCTCTTCATGAATGACATTTTTCCTTGAAATCTTCATTAGTAAAATGCATGTATTTACATATTTTTGTTATATTGTACTGACGTAAGAAAAACTAAAACTAGTTAACTAAAAGATTGTGTTTCCTTAATTTCTGTAGTTTCAGTATCATGCAGTACTGAAATCAGTTTGCAGTCTTCATGATGTAATAAAAGTGCAGATGTTGACATAAAATCTATAATGAACTGGGGTTGAAAAATTTTAGGGGGGAACTTGTGGTAGAATTTTTTCCACATTTCTCAACTAAATTTTTTCCTGAATTGCTGAAATGAGCAATATGTGCAGTTTCACATCCTCTTCAACAGACCCCCAAAACTGCAAATTAGCATAAATAAAATTTGCGTCATCTTAGTGTTTGCGTGGTGGTTTAAAGCAGATCTTTAGTCTTTCAGTCCATTCGGTCAACATGTTCGTCAACCTGCTCCTCCTCACAGTCATCGTAAGTTTTTTATTTGTGTCTTGAATTAGCTCACAGGTTTCTACAATTCTGATATCTCTGAAAAATGATTAAGAAATGATGATAGAACTTGTACATGTATGGCATTGTAATCTAATTGTGTTTGTACATAAGGCGACTGTTGAAGCTCAGAGAATTCCAGGTCTACAGAAGACAGATTCATGTTTGTGCAAAATAAACAGCTCTATCTGGACCTTCCCTGCTGTACAGTTTGTGGAAGTCACAAAACAGGTCCAGACCTGTGAGAAGAATCTGAATGAATTTGAGGAAAAGGTAAGGTATCAGTTAAGGTTCTTTATAAGAGTTGCAACTACACTGCATTGATTTTTAGATGTGGTTCATTTAAATTGAGAAGAATCTTGAATTATATCAATAAACTACTTCCAGTTGAGGAACACAGATGCAGAACTGCCGTTGATGGGAGCCAATCTTCAGAACATCACAGCCCGTCTGAAAGCATTTAATTACCTTCACACAAGTGGACTGTACAACGCCCTTCACCTGCGACAGCTGAACCAGGAACTCGAGGAAATCCATCAAATTGTCAATGAAGCACACATGGAGAACCCCAACAACGAGACACATAACCTGCTAAGTGAGGTAGACATTGATCATAAATATTTCTAAGCTATTTTCTTTTCGTGATCAGTGTTTCGAATGACAAAACTACTTAAACAAAATAATAGTGAATGTGATCACAGTTTTTAATGGTGCCATCTGTGGTGTTCTCAGTTAAATAAGGCAAAACATGATGTCCAGAGGATGTACAAAGATGATTTCTTCAACCTGGAGACCATGAAGAAGAGGTTACGTAACCTCAACAACCGAGCACAGGCTTGCAAGACCATACCAAACAATTTCAGAAGTAAGTACATTACTATTTGTGAGATTTTTTTTTTTTCTCTGAAGGAAGGATTTAAGGTTCTAACAAACTAAGAAAAGGCTCAAACTGTGTTACTACAATTACTTGCAGGCACTTGTCATCAGCGCATCATGACCAGAATAAGTTCTCCAAGTGTCACCAAGCTCAATTCCTTTAGCAAGTCCTATATTTCTGGTGCCTGGGGTCGTGATGCCCTACTAACCAATAAGGAACGTTATTGGGAACACTGTTTGGTGAGTGGACACAAGCATGGGAACACAATCAGGATTTACAACTCACATGAAGACTTCATGTCTAACAAGAACTACAAAGATGAACCGATAGCACCATCCTACAGTGACAAAAATGCCGTTCAGGGCTCTGGCACTATACTGTATGACAATACCGTATTTTACCAATGCTACAGCACTGCTGAAATCTGCAGCTTCAACATTACAACAAAAGCAACCAAACGTATGAAACTGGATGGTGCCGGAATCGACAACAAGTTCCCTTTCTGCTACTACAGCTGCCGTGACTGGACAGACATCGACCTGGAGGCTGATCAAGACGCCGTGTGGGTGATATATGCCACTGAAGAGAACCACGGCAACATTGTTGTGAGTCGCTTAGATCCGCTGGAGCTCAATATCACACATACCTGGAAGACACATCTCTTTAAGAGGTCCGTCACCAGCACTTTTATGGTGTGCGGGGTCCTGTACGCTACACGCTATGTTAGTACTTACCAAGAAGAGGTGTTTTATGCCTTTGATACAACCACTGGCCAAGAGATAAACACTCTTTCTTTGCCTTTTGAGAAGGTTTCTGCTGGAATAGCCAATCTCAACTACAATCCTGTTGATGGCAAACTCTACTTGTATAATGATGCATATCTTTTAGCATATGATACTTTCTTCTGAGGGCGTTTCAAATGCAATTACCCAATAAAAAGTGTCTTGTGTTTCAAATTCAAAACTGGTCTTGTTTATTTCCCAAAGTTGGTATATAGATGGTCAGAGACTTTTACTTCTGGGAGCCAAGAGAGCAACTCTCAAAACATGACATTCATAAACTACTGTATATGAGACAGAGGTACAACATACAAACAAATGCAAAAATAACAAATATTCCCAAAAATGTGACAATTGACATCAAACAATTAAAGGTGCCATCAAACGTTTTTTTTACAAGATGTAATATGTCTAAGGTGTCCCCTGAATGTGTCTGTGAAGTTTCAGCTCAAAATACCCCATAGATTTTTTTTTATTCATTTTTTTAACTGCCTATTTTGGGGCATCATTAAACATGAGCCGATTTATGCTGTGCGGCCCCTTTAAATCTCGTGCTCTCCACCCACGGAGCTCACGCTTGCTTTAACCAGCATAAACACAGTTTACACAGCTAATATAACCCTCAAAATGGATCTTTACAAAGTGTTCGTCATGCATACTGCATGCATGCGTCGGATTATGTGAGTATTGTATTTATTTGGATGTTTACATTCGATTCTGAATGAATTTGAGGTTTTGCTCTGTGGCTAAAGCTAACATTACACACTATTGGAGAGATTTATAAAGAATGAAGTTGTGTTTATGAATTATACAGACTGCAAGTGTTTAAAAATGAAAATAGCGACGGCTCTCTTGTCTCAGTGAATACAGTAAGAAACGATGGTAACTTTAACCACATTTAACAGTACATTAGCAACATGCTAACTAAACATTTAGAAAGACAATTTACAAATATCACTAAAAATATCATGATATGATGGATTATGTCAGTTATTATTGCTCCATCTGCCATTTTTCGCTGTTGTCCTTGCTTGCTTACCAAGTCTGATGATTCAGCTGTGCACATCCAGACGTTAATACTGGCTGCCCTTGTAAAATGCCTTGATCATGGGCTGGCATATGCAAATATTGTGGGAGTACATATTAATGATCCCGACTGTTACCTAACAGTCGGTGTTATATTGAGATTCGCCTGTTCTTCTGAGGTCTTTTAAACAAATGAGATTTATATAAGAAGGAGAAAACAATGGAGTTTGAGACTCACTGTATGTCATTTCCATGTACTGAACTCTTGTTATTTAACTATGCCAATATAAATTCAATTTTTAATTCTAGGGCACCTTTAACATTTGTCTCTCTCAAGTCTGCAATAAAAGGTACAAAATTTATAATGAAAACAATCCAACTTACATCACCATCAGACATGCCTAAAAATCTGATGAAAATCAATGCATAATAAATAAATATAGTATGTTTAATGCTTATAATCATATCACACATAGCCCTTCATATATTTTAATGTAGAATGTATGGAAGTAAAATAATGCCAAATGTTTTTGAAATAAAAAGCTTGTTGAATTGCACTATTTGAAAAAAAATATGCATTACATTAGCTGTACTTGCATTTAGATGCACTGTATTTTTAAGGCTTGCATTTTTATGGGCTGAAATTCAACATGGTCGTATATTTAGGCTGTGAATATTTCAATTAAAAATATTTCACACACATTTTCATTATTAAAAATTCAATAATTCATATTCACCTTTTAGATTTCACTTCCAAAATATTCATTCTGTTTAAAAATACAACCTATAAAATTCGACTAGCAATTCTCAGTCCATTTTATTTCGCTTTACAAATTCGCTTCCACAAATTCAGTGGCTCAAATTCGGCAGAAAATTCAACATTTCACATCCGGGAACTGCAGGAAGAGCAGTAGAGTGCCGATGCATCATCTCTATCTGCTGTTAGTCTTCTTCACCAGCAGGTGCCGCTAGCGGCTGTTTAGGAAGACCAAAGCAACGCTAGTAAGTCATCATTCATTCATAAAAACGGATTTACAGAATTAGAGCAAGCGGTAAGTGAATGTGTGATGATTATCAGGGCCAGTATAAATGCAGAAAAGCTGATAAAGACACAAAAGCTGCATTTATGTTTAATTCAGTGTATTTACGCTTACTTTCCCAGTGTAGCTACAGCTTTCTCTCCAGTGAACAAGATAACGTTATTGCCCGATGCTGGTGTATAGATCAAACGTTAAATCTGAGATAGACATATATTTCTCTCTGTTGTTTAGTTTCCTTAACTTTATATGGCAGCGCTGTGTTGTAATACTAGGGCTTCCCTCCATAGGCGCCGATTTATGGCGCCTATGGAGGGAATACAATACAGAAGTTACAATACAGAATGTCGTAACTTTAGAGACGGTCCCTAAATTTGCGAATATCATAATCAAACGTTCAGCGTCAAATCAACTTTATGCCAGTATCTGCTTTCTTGGAGCCTATATAGTCTAACCTACATCACAAATGAGGTGCGAGTTTGGTCTTTTATATCACTGTACGAGTCCATTAAGCTGTGTTAAGAGTTTATATGTCCTGATGGCAGCTATGACGGATGAGGGAAGCCCTAGTATTACAACACAGCGCTGCAATACAAAGTTAAGGAAACTAAACAACAGAGAGAAATATATGTCTATCTCAGATTTAACGTTTGATCTATACACCAGCATCGGGCAATAACGTTATCTTGTTCACTGTAGAGAAAGCTGTAGCTACACAGGGAAAGTAAGCATAAAGACACTGAATTAAACATAAATGCAGCTTTTGTGTCTTTATCATCTTTTCTGCATTTATACTGGCCCTGATAATCATCACACATTCACTTACCGCTTGCTCTAATTCTGTAAATCCGTTTTTATGAATGAATGACTTACTAGCGTTGCTTTGGTCTTCTTAAACAGCCGCTAGCGGCACCTGCTGGTGAAGAAGACTAACAGCAGATAGAGATGATGCATCGGCACTCTACTGCTCTTCCTGCAGTTCCCGGATGTGAAATGTTGAATTTTCTGCCGAATTTGAGCCACTGAATTTGTGGAAGCGAATTTGTAAAGTGAAATAAAATGGACTGAAAATTGCTAGTCGAATTTTATAGGTTGTATTTTTAAACAGAATAAATATCTTGGAAGTGAAATTTGAAATCTGAATATGAATTTTTTAATTTTTAATAATGAAAATGTGTGTGAAATATTTTTAATTGAAATATTCACAGCTTAAATATACGACTGTGTTGAATTTCATCCCATAAAAATGCAAGCCTTAAAAATACAGTGCATCTAAATGCAAGTACAGCTAATGTAATGCATATTTTTTTTCAGTTAGAGCAATTCAACAAGCTTTTTATTTCAAAAACATTTGGCATTAATTTACTTCCATAAGAATGCAGCAGTTTAATCAACAGCCTCCAGCGCCCTCTGGTGTCTGGATTAAAGGTTCTTTGGACTGTGCTTGTTCTTGCTCTTCTGTTCCTGGTTTTGAATGCTCCTGGTCATCTGGAAATTAGACAATCAAATATGTTCAAAACACTTTATGTTGCATGTTGTTCCTTACAACTCAACTTTAGCTTTATCTATGAGACAAAAAGCATTGGATGAGGCAAGTTCTTTCATCATATACTCCACTTCATGTCCTGCTTAAAATGTCCTATTTCTTCACTAAATGTCTACTTGTTCTGACTGAAGCGAATTCGCACTTGTTGAGTACTCATTATCGTACCTCTCTTGGCTTTCTTTTTATAGACAGCATCGATCTTATGGGTTTTTCTTCGCCCTTCACTGTTGAGCCAGTGGAGCTTTATGAGTCATTATAACTCTGTTCTATGAGTCACAGGCTAGAAGACAAGCGGCTCTTATAATTGGATGTGCAAGCAAAGGTCAGTCTGAGCTTGTTATTGGTCAGGTGCTTCAAAAGGATATCATGGTCGCTTAGTCAATATGACAGGCAGAGACCTTGCGGGTAACCGTTATTACAGCACATGAGCATTTTAGAGCAACTGTTCAAATCAGCTGAGATTGGAGGGTATCATATGTGCCGTTTGCAGCTAATTAAATGTGAATGACCACTGCTAGATGAAACAAGCACTCACCTGAGTCTGAGTCATTACTGCCTAACAGTTTTTGTGCATTCTTCAGCCTGTACATCAAGAACCTGTTTTCTACAGAAATGAGTAAAAGAGATAAATTTAGATTGCATTGGCCCTCATCTAACACTTAAAGGCTTAGTTCACCCAAAAATGAAAACTCTCCCTCATGTCGTTCCACACCTTTGTTCATTTTCGGAACACAAATTAAGATATTTTTGATGAAATCCGATGGCAGTCATCGGATTCATGTGAAGTCAACAGTTCATGTTAGTACCTTAATATTATAAAGCGACGAGAATACTTTTTGTGTGAAAAAAAACCCAAAATAATGACTTTTCAACAACATCTAGAGATGGCCGATTTAAAAAAACTGCTTTATGAAGCTTCAAATCTTTTGTTTCGAATCAGTGATTCGGAGCGCCAAAGTCACATGATTTCAGCAGTTTGATCTGAATCACTGATTCGAAACAAAAGATTTGTTTTTTGGCACACAAAAAGTATTCTCGTCGCTTTATAATATTAAGGTAGAACCACTGTAGTCACATGAACTGTTTTAAATATGTTTTTAGTAGCTTTCTGGACATCTGAAAGTGTTAATTATCTTGCTGGCAATGCAGGCCTCACTGAGTCATCGGATTTTACCAAAAATATCTCAATTTGTGTTCTGAAGATGAACGAAGGTCTTACAGGTGTAGAAAGACATGAGGGTGAGTAATTAATGACATTATTTTCATTTTTTGGTGAACTAACCCTTTAATGTAAAATTGGAAGGGAAATATTGGGGCATAATGAATTTGCACCTGTACAAACATACCTACATCATGCCTCTTTTGTTTTTCGAGTTCTAGTTTGGAGTTGAGACGGTCCACTTCCTCACGTTCTAGACCTATCTGAAAAACCACTCGCCATGGAAGTGCACACACACACACATTAGAAAATTGATATAGAAACACAGTCTATCTGTGATTATAACAAATTGACACGTTTCAGTAAGTAAGAGGACCATCAAATATTGTACAAAATGTAATATCACCTGTTCACGTAAGGTCTTGACTTCTTTGAGTAGCCTGGTGACACACATCACCTGTTGCTGATATGCATTGAGAGCCTGTGACCTTCTAAGAAACAGAGACACCATTAATCTTGTAATCAGATGTTGTTTAATACATTTTAGGTTATTATTAGTGGTGCTTGCTAAGATTGTTGCTCATATTTAGGGTTAGAACAAACTTAGCAAACGCACTCACAACAAGTCAGTGAAGATTAACTCACGCCATATCCATGTCCATCTCCAACTCTCGTAAACTCGTAAAAACAGGATTTCTCATCTGTAGGTCTAAAGGGAAATGTGTTGAACGAAAACATGAAGTTGTAATTGTGTGTTCATGAGTGTGTGTGTGTGTCTCACCTGTAGTAAAGGGTGGCAGGTAGCTCATGAGAATACTGTTGGTCCAGTCATCTTTCAGCTCTCTGTGCAGTATACCAAAACAAAACTTTCAGAATTTATTGAGTATCATTAAATCAAATTTGAAAAAAAGGTTTTTATATGATTGCTTAATAAACATAGCTGAATTACAGTCAAACCAACATTTATTCAGACACCTTGAACATTTCATTCATTAATACAGTTTATTCACTATAGTTTAAAAAAATGGTAATAAAATATGACAAAATCTCAGTTAAACTGTGTCAGAAAAAATAATCCTAATTATGTCAGATAACACTTAAATAAAACATGGTCAGGTCAAAGTGTCTGAATAATTTTTGGTTCCAAATGTTTAGCAATTTTACTGGTAGTCCGCTGAATGAAGAATTTTTGGGTATAATATGTCACACTTTACTTTATTTTGCATAAATGAACTATAATGTCCTGCATCCACTAGTAAAAATATACCAAAAATATCAAAAATGTCTGAATAATTTTTGGTTTGACTGTATTTTTGATTGTATTATCTGTTTTATTTCAGTATTATTTATAGTATTATAGTATTTATTAAGACTTTGAATTAGCTTTTATTTTTATATTTTCAGTTTATATTTTAGTTTAAGTTTTAGTAATTTTGTTATGTGGTATCATAATTTTTATTAGATTTTTATATATTTTTGTTTAGCTTTCATTTAAAATTTAGTAATTGTAGTCATTTAAAATTTTGTAAAATTTTGTAATTTTATATAAACGTATTTATTTTGGTTATTTGCAAAGGCAAAAAAATTTATTTTTCATTTAATTTTAAAATTTAAGGTTTATATTTTACATTATTCCAGCTTTACTTCAATTATAAAACTGATTTTTAATAGTTTTTGTTAACAATAACAACACTGTTTATTATTATTGAATTACTGAATGGTTAAAATGGTTGTTTTAATAAATTATTAAAAGTTCAGTCAAAGTTAATGTTGTATAATGCATGATTAGATATTTTTTAAATACCTAATAAATATTTTTGAATGCCTAATTTTTTTTAAAGGTCCCGTTCTTCGTGATCCCATGTTTCAAACTTTAGTTAGTGTGTAATGTTGTTGTCAGAGTATAAATAAAATCTGTAAAATTTTAAAGCTCAAAGTTCAATGCCAAGCGAGATATTTTATTTAACAGAAGTCGCCTACATCGAACGGCCAGTTTGGACTACATCCCTCTACTTCCTCCTTTAATGACGTCACTAAAACAGTTTTTTGACTAACCTCCGCCCACAGGAATACACAAGAGTTGCGTTTGTAGAGTGTGTTTGTCGCCATGTCGTCGAAACGCTGTTATTTTCATCCCGCAGTCCAATCACCGGGTCTGATTCCGGCTCAAATTGATAGGGTAAAATTAAAGACATGTTTACAATAACACTGAGCGCGTGCATCTCCACGTTATGGTAAGAGGCGTGACCTTTCCGGGCAAGGAGCGCTAAGCTGCTGTCGAATCACAACACAGGAACCGCTGGCACAATCAGAACTCGTTACGTATTTCTGAAGGAGGGACTTCATAGAACAAGGAAGTCATCAGCCCGTTTTTATGACAGTGGAAACAGCGGTATACAGATAAGTAAATTATGTGAAAAATACTGTGTTTTTTTACACGCGAAACATGAACACGTTATAATGCACACTATAAACAATCAAAGCTTCAAAAAAACACGAAAAACAGGACCTTTAAAGGAACTAAATGCATTAACTACAGAAACATTTTGAGATTTATTGCAACTAAATATTAAACTAGATTGACAGCCCTAATTATTAATAAAATTAATTTATTGCATTTATAAATTTATACAGTAAGTCGTACACCACCTGGCATAAGATGGCACTGTTTGTTTAAACAATAATAAAATAATCAGCAACTCCCGCCTCATATCCGCTGTCAATATAGACATATTGGTCTCACAGACGCAGCAAGATTTTTAATAATCAGCATAAAGTCTAGTCCAGTTTTCGGCGTATTCTGGCTAAGAATGACCCACTTAGATGGACCATCTGTTCAATTGCCTTGTTTTATATGGCATTTAGAGGAAAGTAAATATGATTGCCATTTTGAGAAAGTCTTTTTATGAGATGGTCCATGGGCAGTCTGTGAGCGTGATTTTTGTATCATCTGTACTTGAACTTGTCATTGAGGAGGAGGTCGTCTGTGAACCCGTGTCGTTTGAAGAAACCTATTGCATCTGTGTCAACGTGAGCAACAAGTGCATCATATTGTCCTACTGCAGACTGAGTCTTCAGCAGCTGAAACAAAGTCCATAAAACAAACAAAAGAATTATAACCGTCAGACTGAATTTTTACAAAAAAACTAAATAGCAGTACCACATGCAATCAACAGAGGGCAGTGTCTAAGCAAAATACAAACTTCTAGGCCGTGTTTATTAACTTGCACCCCAAGTAATTGTTAAGACACAGCAGCGCTGATATACAGTGTCATTCACAACTATTCAAAGCAGAACATATACAAGAAGTTTGACAAGGTCTAAACAGAAGCAATTTGTGTTTATGTTTACCTCCATGATGTAGCTGCCAATCCCAAGGCGCCAGTGGCATTTCCTAACAGCCAAAAGAGACAGCTGAAGCACCGTTTCTCCTGTAGACCTAGTTTCACAGACAGAAACAGAAGACTCCAAATCATTAGATCAGCATATTGCTTGATTTCCAGAGAAACGTCCCTTTTACATGTTTCCACATTCTAGTAAGGGTGTGTATGGCAGACACTTGAGGTTAAACTTAAACCACAGGCCATGTGGAAGCCATTGGCTCAAATACAGAGTGCAGAAGAGGGAAAAGAGCGAGAGAGGAAGCTAAAGTCTCTCATTGACTGGTAATAACACCCCACAGTCAGCAGGGCAGGGCAGGTTTCTCCACTCTTCAGCCCCTCTGGACTGGAAATAGACTCAGGGTGGAGCAACAGCATTCAGTGGGATCTCATAATGACAAGGCTTGTTTCAGTTTGATGATATAAATAAAGTCTTTTTTAGGAATCCTGGATGGATTCCACTCATAAAGAGCTGAAATGCTGACTGAGGCTACAGGGAAGGACAGTTAGGAGCTTGTTCTTGCAGGTGGACTAAGTTTGATTTAGACTTGTGGATTGTAGGTGGAAGATGATTTTGCACAGAGGATATTCTATTACCTTTTAATGCAAAAAGAACGAAACAGACAAAATGGAAAGTTTTGTAAATCAGTCACTTGCAATAAAAAGTATGTGAATGGGAGTAGGGTTCAAGGGGTTGTTGTAATAAATTGTAAGCATGCAAAATTATGCATGTCGTCAAACCTGAGAGCTTTTGAATTGATTAAGATAACATGAAAATAATTTTGCGCATCCCTAGTTTGCATGTGTATGAAGTTTGGTGTGAACATCCCTTGTTGAATGCAACAAATTAGCTCGACTTTGGTTTACATTTTGTGTAATATCCATATTTTGTCTGCGAAACTTCCTCTTTATTGCAAAAAATGACTTCAAAATGCAATTGACAAAGCTTTACTGCATTGCCAAATGATGTTATAGGATACTAACAGAAGAAAAGTATCTTGCTTTAAACCATTAGTGTTTTATTTCACAAAATAGTATTATATGGCTCTTTCACAGCTGTTTGATTGAATCAGGCACAGTGCTTGTACTTTGCTTACAGTAGCTTGACTTCATAGCAAGCAGCAGCCACAATCAGAGATTCAACTCCTACGGCGGATGGCGGGATCTTTCCGTCTTCTCCTTGTACTGCTCTTCTTTCTTTCCTATCCCTCACTCCTTCCACAAACTCCTGTAGGCCTTCACAGAATCGCTCCCAAGACCAACTACAGGGAAACAGAGAACAGGCTCATACAAACTTTAACTTAAAAATGTTCTGGAATTTTATATCAACAGAACAGTAACTAGAAGACTTGAAACTATAAGAAGCATGACTGCAATCAAATGTTAAAATAATATTTTGGATATTCACACACCCTTACATTAAAGGCACATTATGTAGTTTTCACCTCTAGAGGTCACTTATTTAAAGGTGCCCTAGAACGTCTTTTTAAAGATGTAATATAGGTCTAAGGTGTCTCCTGAATGTGTCTGTGAAGTTTCAGCTCAAAATACCCCATAGATTTTTTTTTAATTAATTTTTTTAACTGCCTATTTTGGGGCATCATTAAATATGAGCCGATTTAGGCTGCGGCCCCTTTAAATGCTCACGCTCCCCGCCCACGGAGCTCGCGCTTGCCTTAAACAGTGCATAAACAAAGTTCACACAACTAATATAACCCTCAAAATGGATCTTTACAAAGTATTTGTCATGCAACATGTCTAATCGCGTAAGTATAGTATTTATTTGGATGTTTACATTTGTTTCTGAATGAGTTTGATAGTGCTCCGTGGCTAACGGCTAATGCTACACTGTTGGAGAGATTTATAAAGAATGAAGTTGTGTTTATGAATTATACAGACTGCAAGTGTTTAAAAAATGAAAATAACGACAGTCTTGTCTCCGTGAATACAGTAATAAACGATGGTAACTTTAACCACATTTAACTGTACATTAGCAACATGCTAACGAAACATTTAGAAAGACAATTTACAAATATCACTAAAAATATCATGGATCATGTCAGTTATTATTGCTCCATCTGCCATTTTTCGCTGTTGTCCTTGCTTGCTTACCTAGTATGATGATTCAGCTGTGCAGCTCCAGACGTTAATACTGGCTGCCCTTGTCTAATGCTTGATCATGGGCTGGCATATGCAAATATTGGGGGCGTACACCCAGACTGTTACGTAACAGTCAGTGTTATGTTGAGATTCGCCTGTTCATCGGAGGTCTTTTAAACAAATGAGATTCAAGTGTATGTCATTTCCATGTACTGAACTCTTGTTATTCAACTCTGCCAAGATAAATTCAATTTTTAATTCTAGGGCACCTTTAAAACAAAGGCGTAGTTTGATGACGCCATGATCTGGCGGAATCATGGGAGGTGTTGTCTTCACGTCTACAGCCAGTGGAAAACAATCCGACGAGACTCGGGCAGAAATCATATTCATGGATGAGCTAATGTATTAAAGATTTATTAACATTACTGTCATATGAAGCAGGGTGTGGCTGAAAACCGTTGGAGAGGAACGAGGCCGCTCGAGCGATTGCTAATGAGAGACAAGTGTGACACACTCAAGCGCAGCGTAACTATTATTATTAATCATGGTAAAACATGGTAACGTGGTTAAATTAATTATTAATCATGGTAAAACATGGTTTATCGCTGTAAATCAAGTAAATGAGATTTAAACAATAAGACTGTGTTGAGCTATATAATGATTAGTTTTCTGTCAATAAATGTATTAAAACAGTTGCTCACCTGTCTAACAAAACAATATATTAGAGTCTTTGTTGTTTCCATGATTTCTACAAAATGATATGATAACACAGGTATGATGTCATTGATAGGCAATGTGTTCTGGTTAAAATTACAGATTTCTCTGGATTTAAACATTCTTGGAAACATTTGGGATAATGATACTACACAAGTCAACAAAATATATAACGCTGTTCTAGGGGTTTTTGGATATTTCAATCCAAAAATCTTACATATTGTGCCTTTAAGTATTATCAAAATTAAAATTGTATTCCTTTTGTGAACCTGGGGAGCATTTCCCAAAACCATAGTTGCTAACTAAGTTAGCAATTTTGTTGGTTGCAATACAATTTCCCATTGCCAACCAACTAAGTTGCTAACAGGTTAGCAACTATGCTTTTGGGAAACACACCCCTGGGTAGCAATTTTGTACAAAACCAACCAACTTTTTGCCATCTTCAACAATATTCTGTCACACTATGCACTAACATTGTCCTAGTAAGTTACCATAATAGGATACAATTGTCACTGAAACACAGTTGCGTTAACATAGAAACTTACCGGCATACAGGCATGGTGGCATTTGTCATTGTTATTGACCATAATAAGGTCATGATGATCTCTGTTAAATTTATTCCTTCCAAATTGTCATAAATAAATAAACATTCACTCCAGTTCGCTCCTTTCCAAATCTGTGCCTATAGAAGGAGGGATGGAGCTGATAAGCAACACTTGGCAAACTGTTTACCAAAGAGGATCTGGGAAAAAGCCTTCGTAATCCCATTATCTTTAACAGAATCAGCAAACGATTTGTGTCAAATCATGTCATACTCTGTCACATTAATTCTCAATCGGAATGACTGATTAATTTTCAATCAAGTGTTTCTCACACAACACAATTATATGGTTTCAGAAAACCTGGAACATAGCCATTTTTATGATACTTTTGTGGTGTTTTTGAGTCTATTTTGGAGTTTGACAGCATAAATCACTACCATTTTTCTTGGACACTTGTGGTTCCATGAAGATCCTTTCACAAAAGGCTCTTTATAGTGGAAAAATGTTCTTCAGATTATTAAAATGTTCTTCATACTAAGAAAATAATGGTTTTCTGTTGGTCAATGCAGCGATACCAGTTGCGAAATCTGTGTGGGGAAATCTTTCGCCCTCACACGAAATTCCCAATCATGGATTCCTATTCATATGACTGGATTTCGTACTTGAAAACGGAACAATGGCAAATGCAAGCACACCTTTAGAGTTACTTTTTAAAAAAGCTCAACCTGTTACTTGTCTCCACTTCTGGCGTCTCCTCTGAGGTTTCCTCTGGATCCTCTTCAGAGTCACTGTATAGCTCAGCAAACAGCTTGAGTGTGGAATTGGGTCTGTCTGTTGTTTTACAGGGCACTGGGCTCACATTTATCCCCTTGTTTCTGGTAGTCCTGCCCCTATAGTCCTCTAAAACATCTGCAAAGAGAAATCAGCATAAAATACTCTTAGGTCAACACTCATGCTCACTAGCATAATTTATGCTCTATTGCCCAACCAAGGTGAATTTCATACCTGCATGGTCCCGTGATAAAATAATAGTACATGTCCCAGGGTAGTGCACTGTTTCGTGCACGTCTCTGGGGCCGACATCAGGCAAGGATGTGTCCAACAGAGCCACCACAGCCCGAAGAACATCCTCATTCCTTATCTGCAAGATCAAGAGAATCTCTGAGCACACATGCTCGCACAAACATATGCATGTAAATGTCAACACAGAACACAAAAAATCAAAACATCTGCCTTAGGTTATGAAGAAAAGAGCAGTGGACTCAAGACGTCATGCGGCCGGCAATTCAGCGCAAAAGGACGACTGCAGCATGACGCCCACCCCCCACACCAGTGTTTGCAAAGCTCTAGCTGTGCAGCAGTGAGGAAAAATCCATTCAATTAAGACTGGGAGTTCCTTGACAACACGATGGGATGCTGAAATGTGACCTATATTCCTGATCGTGCTGGCTCTATAATTTCATATTTTGTGGAGTGAGAGCTATAAAAGCCCAGATAAAATTTCAAAAACAAGGAGGGAGTTAATATGTGGAAAGGAAGTGGAATACAGCACTCAATAATCAATAAACATCAATGAAGGGAAAGCAAGCAAGATAATAAAAGAGGCTAAGTGGGATTGAAATGAATTAGCGTGTGGGTGGGTGTAAATGTATGGGCGTGTATGAGGCAATTTTTCACATTTATGTTGTTCCACATCCAAGTGAGCTGCCTACATAGGAAGCATTTTAAGGTACTCTGACGCAAAGGCACTTCCAAAAAAAAAAGTATGCAACTTAATTATGTTGCCTACTAATATATCTTCTTTTGGCCAAATTCTATTGTATACATCCTTTGCGGAGAAGGCAATCCTAGAGAGTATTGCAACGTCAGTGAAAAATGAATCAAACAGCAAATGAGGTGAGAGTGATGATTATACATTATACTGAAAATATATATTTACACTAAAGTGTAAAATATATTATTACACTATTACACTAAAGTACATTTATATTTCTTACAAAAACTCATTGTTTTGCTTCAGAAGGCCTTTATTAACCCTCTGGAGCCGTATGGATTACTTTTATGATGGATGGATGTGCTTTTTTGGGCTTGAAAATCTTGGTGACTATAGGTTGTTTGCAATCACGTGGTTCTGGTGGCGCGCGAAATACCGGTGGAGGGCAAGCAGTGAAAATTAGAATGGAAGAGATGGAGAAAAGTCCTTTCTGTGCTGGTTTAGAAAGGTATAAACAGAAAATCACAACATATGTTGGACGTGATCTTTATGTTATGAAGATGAGTGACTTTTCCACTGAATTGAAAGACTTGATTGCCATCGAGGAGGTAGATATAGAGAATGTGAAGCTGCCGTCACGCCGCGTTCAGGTCTAATCTGGGTTTGTTTTTGTTGCCTTTCTGCTAGTGAAGTTAAGGCAGTATTTTGATTTTCTGTCGCGATTGTGAAAAATGTCGCCATTGTAGGTCATTTATGCCGAATCGAGAATTGCAACAGGAGCTCACATCATCGTTCAGGGAAAAAACTGGACTGTGTAATACAATTGTTGCCTTTTATATGCCGTATATCAAATCTAATAATGTCACTGATTTAACCCACTGCCTATCAATAAAATAATCACATAGCTGAGTGTTTTTGAAAGTGTTGTCTTGCTGAATCGACTTCTGTCAGCTTGTTAAACATTTATTTATTTGGACATTTTCTACCATGCTGAAGCAGCAGCGTGACTCTGTTCTCATGGTAACCAGATCAACATTGTGAACGGAAAACTACAAAACTGAAGTGAAAACATTATCATTCAATGAGATAAAATAGCTTCTCTTCCCTGCAAACGATAGCATGAAGAATGTGGATATTTAACCAAGTCAAAAACGAATAAGGTAAGCAGGTATCCATCTTCATTTCAGTATCAGCAGAAGCAAAAGGCTATTAAAGGCAACAACTTTTAAAGTTAAAAAACGTTATAAGTTATACAAAACGGTATAAGTTATGTAAACGATATAAACACCTTCTGGGTTCTCGATTTTATCGATTTGAGCAACCATAAACGACACAAACATACAAATTTTGAGTTTTTGATAGGATTCCTATATGGAAAAATCACTCCCTGCCCTCCAGACTCATTCGCGCTGCTGCTGTGATGTCATGTGCAAACAACCTATTGACTCCCATTCTAAAGCTTGGAAGAGCCAGAATATTTTTAATATCAGATTGTGTTTGACTGAAAGATATAGTCATATACACCTAGGATGGCTTGAGGGTGAGTAAATTAATAATTTTAGATTATTTTCATTTTAAAGAGATAATTTTCATTTTTGGGTGAACTAACCCTTTAATTTACTTTGTTTATCTAATTGATTTGTCCAATGTTTTGAACAGACAAAATTAAAAAAAGTTATCTCAACTTTTGGGAAATAAGTAAATCTAAAAAAAAAAATCAAATGCAAAAAAAGAAACAAAATATAACAAGTTGAGATTTTTTTTGTGTTTTTTTTTTTTTTTTTTTTCGGAAAAATCCCTTAGAAAGCAGCAGCCTATTTAGGCAGTAAGCAGCAAGGCAGCTCACTAGGTTTTAGAAAAAAGCTTTAGGGTATGTTTAAATGACAACAATGTCATAAAAACTTTTTATGCATTTTGGCCGTTCATTTTCATGACAACGGCATTTTGTGGGCCTGAAAACGAGAACTTTTAAGTGCAAGTTTTTGAAAACAATACCATTACTGTGTCCGTATAAACTACAAATTTGTGAAAACGGTGATGTCATGAGCATATGTAATATGTATTCAGTCTATAGCAGGTGTTCCCAAACACATTCCTGGAGCCTCCCCAATACTGCACATTTTGCATGTCTCCTTTATCCGACACACCCATTTCAGGGCTGCGTCTGAAAACCTAGGTAGCTGACTTGCTGCCTCGCTGCATTATCAAGCAATGACTCATAAGGCAGCGTTTGTGCATGAAGCACCTCACGAAACTGATTTCGGACAGACTTCTGAGGCAGCATAAGAGTTTAATGATCTACAGCAATATAGGGCGAGCTTTGGTGAGAACTAAACAAATATTTAATTACTACACTAGTAATTTCTCTCTAGAAATGACATCAAAAGTGGAAAATGTTGGTCATCTACATCTACATACATCTATGCTGCCTTCAGAAATCGGATGAAGGTATCTCAGGAGATAGGAAGTGAAGCTAACATTGGATTCGGACATGCCTTGATGCCTTCCTACCTTGAAATGTGTCCTCCGAAGGCAGCATTTTCCAGTTTTCGGACACAGCCCAGGTCTTGGAGTCTCGACTAATGAGCTGATGATCTGAATCAGGTGTGTTTGATTAAGGAGACATGGAAAACACGCAGGCTACTTCTGAAAACTGGAAAATGCTGCCTTCGGAGGACACATTTCAAGGTAGGAAGGCATCAAGGCACGTCCGAATGCAATGTCAGCTTTACTTCCTATCTCCTGAGATACCTTCCTCCGATTTCTGAAGGCAGCATAGATGTATCCTTCTCTGTCTTTGATATCCCACAGTCCTGTGCGCTCCATTCTGTGAAAGTAGAGCTAGAAAAATAAAGATGGCGTCCGAAAGTTGCGTTTGCTGGTCAGCTTGTGTGTACCAACATTTTTCCACTTTTGATGTCATTTCTAGTGAGAAATTACTACTGTAGTAATTAAATATTTGTTTAGTTCTCACCAAAGCTCGCGCTATATTGCTGTAGATCATTAAACTGTTATGCCGCCTCAGAAGTCTGTCCGAAATCAGTTTCGTGAGGTGCCTTCATGCGCAAACGCTGCCTTACAAGTCATTGCCTGATAAGGCAGTGAGGTAACAAGTCAGCAGCCTAGGTTTTCTGATGCAGCCGCAGTTTGGGGGAAGCTCCAGGAATGTGTTTGGGAACCCCTGGTCTATTCGGTTGTTAAGTCTGACGTCACGCGGCAGCGCTTCCGGGTCCAAACGCTCATTTCTCATACCACAAGAAAAACAACAAACGGTGCTAATATACACACACAATGTGGTGTAATACTACAAAAAATTATCTCCATACCAAAATTCCAGATGGCCAGACAGTGATTCATCTTTTATAAATCGTTAAAATATTAATATCTGTGACGCTGTGAGCACGGAGACTGTTGTGTAGACTGTTAGTATTTTAAATGTTTAACTTTTTTAAATGTTTGATGTTTAATATGAATAAATAGCGCTCATAAACAGCTGTCGATGGCATTCTCAAGTGAAACGAGTTGAGGCTTGGACCCAGAAATTACGTTCCTTACGTCACTACTTAACAAGCGGATAGTGTTTCTTTACAAAGTGACATTGCCAACTACTGGCCTGGCGTGAATAATACAGCATTTTTAGTCGTTTTCACAGAACCGTGTGAACGGCAATCATTTTGACAACACTGTATGTGAAAATTGCAAAGGAAGTTTTCTGTTTTTAGTTGAAAATGTTGTTGTGTAAACTGCCCCTAAGTGTTCATAATAAATGTATTTTCTGTTGTAATATGCTGGTGTAGTGAGCATATCTGTGATCATCCTGAACTTTTTGGCCTTTCAAATGTGGTGTCTTTTAATGTTTTTTGGAGATGAACCAAAGCACAGAGAAATCTTTCCAAATCTAAAATAGCACTCGAGACCTCACCAACAAAAAGATATGAGAGCAAGAGAAAACACTGCAAATGCCTTGTGATATTTGCATTTTCTGGTGGGATGCTTATACCAATATTTCCCATCATTTCCAATCATTTACAGTTATCTGTAGTTATAAATGACAACCTTTATGGGAAATCAAATTTTGGACTTCTAATGTGATATCGATCTAGTTCTTTACTAAGAATGTTAATGTAAAATAAGAGAGAAAGGTATACTGACCGTAGGCAGAATTGCAGGAGCATCTCTGGTTTGGAAGAGTTGGTGGAAGTTGATTATGATGGGTTGAGCAGTTAAATCACCCATGAAATGAACACTGTGGTGACGGACCACACATCCCTCCATCGCAAACCGTAGACCACCTAAAAAGAGAGGACACAGCTTTATAAACATTCATGAAATTAAACTTTATAACACTTGGCCCTGCTATAAGGGAGTTTTATAGAGGACGCTGGGGCTAGTTGTCACATGTTGAAATATATTCTCAGGACAACAGTATTTTTCATAAATGTCCATATTTTGTACAGTAATTTTGTTAAGGGGGGACACTACAGGCAAAAACACTGTTTTTTCAGGCACCTGTCAACTTTGAGATTTTGAGCTTTTTGGCTTTTCATAAAGTGTTTTTTCAGACCGGTGGAAAGAAAACATCCAAAATATACTTTTAAGTGTATATTTTATAGCACTTTATCTATTTGCGTCTATAGATTTCAATTACAGTAAATATCTTTAAAGGCCTTTTTCTCAAAATGAGTCAGAAATTTCCACTTCAGCATAACTTACATACAGTTTTATTCCTATCTATATTCTGAAGGTTTTTACAGAGGGATTTGTTGATATATAATTAGCCTGATTTTATACAACATTTTATTCTTAAAAAATTTTGTTTTTTTCTGGCTGTTGATAGTATTTTCTGATTTATGGAGTGATAAAAAGAGATATCCAAAATTCCCTCTGTAAAAACCTTTGAATTTAATATGTCCAAAAAATTCAACAAGAATTTTGAAACTGACGTCATCCTATATTCAGATTTTTGTTCTAGAAATGTATGCAAATTAGCGCATATTTAATTAGATAACGCCTCATTTGCATATTTAAACATAACATTTTAGAAAACTTGTAATACAAAAAATGGCTGGGGAAGTATGGCGATATCTATTAGGTAATTTTTTATCCTATTCACCTGGGGTGTCTCACCTTAAATTTATAAATTACTTTTGGCCAAAACAATGTTTTAAAATGTTAGTATGGTACTTTTTACGTTTGTGGGGTTTTTTTATGAATTGTTTTTGTTTCGTTCATAATTTTGTTCATGGTTGACTGTTTACTTTTTAACTTAAAATAAACTATAAAACCTGTAAATACAGATGTGGAAGATGGGCTTTTTTGGAGAGTATTTCATATTTTAAACAAAAGTACTTTACTTAAATCCGCTTCAGTAGGTTCCCATTTTTGTGACTAAACCATATCATGACATGTTGTCACAAAAGTGTTAAATAAACTATGCTAATATTATAACTTTTTGTCGTCAAGACGTCGTGTTACGTTGACGTTGAAAAATAAAACAAATGTGAAATGTTAACTGGAGTGTGACAACTAACACCGGTCTCCCGTAAATCCATTTGTTTAGTCGTGTTTAAACACAAACGGCGTGTAATATCTATTCATATTTAAAGCTGTAAATATATTATTAAGCTAAATACCTCTAATGCCTGCTTCAGAAATGCTGATAGTTTAGACACCTTCCTTCTCAAAGTTGGCTGCGTTGTGCTGTTAGGCACTTGGACAGCCGGTGTAACTATGGCAACGGTGGAGCTGGAACTCAATCGCAGTGTCTCCTGGGATTTGGAGTCCCCAATAACGAACATGCGACGACCACGTATGACGGTTTCTTTTCCACTTGGTGGTTCTTAAAGGGATAGTTCACCCAAAATGAAAATCTGTCATAATTTACACACCATCAAAGCTAGAATGACTTACTTTATTGCGTTGAACACAAAACGGGTGTTGGGTATAATAATAGACTCAGCAGTCATGCATTCACTTAAACTGTAGCCTGTTAGAAAAAAGTCAGTGGTCAGTTTTTTATGTTTTGTGTTCCACCTAAGAAAGTTGTAGAGGTGTTTCGTTCGTAAACAAATCTTTTAAGTAAAAAAATCATATCAACCGACTCAGATCAGACTCTCTCCTTTTTGACTGCCTTCCTGCTTCACATGGAGAGCCAGGTCGCTGTTTGAGTTTGAATGAGCAGAGGAAACTCGGCAGGGTTAGCCCAATCGCATTTCAGGGGAGTCCCAAGGTAAAAATCACGTTCCTGTGGGTAAAATGTGCTTTTTTTGGCAGGGCTCCCCTGGTAAAATTCGCATTCCAGATACTAAATATCATGTTATTTTGGGTTGATTCAACCCGGGGACATGAAAAACAACCCGCGGGAACAGTGTAAAAGTAGCCCAATTCTGGTGGAAAACCACGGGCTGCATCCGAAATTGCACACTTCCCTACTATACAGTAGGTGAAAAACAAAGGTCATCCTACTTCTTCCAGCGAGATTCTGAAGTGTGCATACAGTGGACGCTTTACTATCCCATGAGGCCACTGGGGAGGATTTGTGAGTGGCAGTGAAGCAATGCAACTGACGCTGGTACTGTAGGTCACATGATAAGGGCAACATGTCGAATATAGCAAAGACTATAGAATAACACAAGACACATCACTCGTATTGTTTTGAATGGGAGAAAGTGTAACGTGCAATATGGCGGAATAAGTCCTGCCTTCTAAATAAGAGCCAATCGCCGACTGGTAAAATCAATGAATCACTGCAGCGGCCGTTAGAAGCTCCGGTTCAAATAGAAACAGTCAGATGCACACCTCCGAAATGAGACACAAGAGACGCGCATTTAGGACTGCGCATGCGTATTAGCTTGATCCAGCCATGATTTGAGGGTTTAGAAACAAAATTTATGAGACAGTTGTCATTGGTGATTTCAAATATGAAATTTAATTGAAAGCTTGGCAAACAGCTTTGGAGAATTTGATGTTTCCCCTTTCAAAAAAATAGGAGCTGCACTTGAATGCCCGTGAGGCGTTTTAAAGATGGCCGCCGAGTGAAATGACTTGTCTTAAAGGGACTTTGAATGTAGTAGCCTACGTACTTTTTTATCGGTTGTAAAGTAATTACTAATTCAAAATAAGTAACCTACCTACTCAAGAATGTATGTAAAAAAGTATGTAAGTATGTAAAGAAACTTTGTTCTTAAACTAAATAAACAAACAAGGCATCTTGTTCATTAAAGAAATTAGCAAACTGTGATGTCTACATTATAGGCCTAGTAATAAACAAACTAAATGAGAAGGTTGTCTTAAATTTTAATAACGAGTATAGGCTAATAGCTAATGACTTCAGTCAACTCTGACTCAGGAAATAGTTTAAAGGTGCCGTAGAACGTCTTTTCAAAATATAAGTCTATAAGTGCAATATAAGTCTATAAGTCCCAGCTCTCGACTATAAGTGCAGTTATACAGTGCATAAACAAAGTTCACTAATATAACCCTCAAATGGATCTTTACAAGATGTGCGTCATTCATGCTGCATGCATCGATTCCTGTGAGTATAGTATTTATTTGGATGTTTACATTTGATTCTGAATGAGTTTGAGGCTATATGCTCTGTGGCTAACGGGCTAATGCTACACTGTTGGAGAGATTTATAAAGAATGAAGTTGTGCTTATGAATTATACAGACTGCAAGTGTTTAAAAATGAAAATAGCGACGGCTCTTGTCTCCGCGAATACAGTAATAAATGATGATAACTTTAACCACATTTAAAAGTACATTAGCAACATGCTAACGAAACATTTAGAAAGACAATTTACAAATATCACTAAAAATATCATGATATCATGGATCATGTCAGTTATTATTGCTCCATCTGCCAATTCTCGCTATTGTCCTTACTTGCTTACCTAGTCTGATGATTCAGCTGTGCACAGATCCAGACGTTAATACTGGCTGCCCTTGTCTAATGCCTTGAACATGGGCTGGCATATGCAAATATTGGGGTCGTACATATTAATGATCCCGACTGTTACGTAACAGTCTGTGTTATGTTGAGACTCGCCTGTTTTCCGTAGGTCTTTTAAACAAATGAGATTTATATAAGGAGAAGGAAGCAATGGAGTTTGAAACTCAACGTATGTCTTTTCCATGTACTGAACTCTTGTTATTCAACTATGCCAAGGTAAATTAAATTTTTGATTCTAGGGCACCTTTAAGACACTCACAGAACAAACGCATTGGGTTGTTCAGGCTATATAGGTAAACAAGCCTAGACTACTACACCCAAATGGGATTATATGGATTATGGAAGTTCAGGAGGCCTTCAATCAGTGAGCAATCATGGATGAAATATGGTGTGTTCAAGCTTTCATCTTTCGCTATCTTTATCTTTATTAGGCTAGTTGTCGTCCTTGATGTGAATGGGCCTTGAAAGTGGAATTTATAAAACCACAATGACCATAAATGTTGCATTTCTGTTACCAGAAGAAAAATAACAGTGACACTCAATATGTCAAAAACATGTAATAGGCCCCATGCTATTCCAAATTCAGTCACCAAAACAAATCTTTTTAGTGAACCGATTCAAAAGATTCGAATCACGTGGATGAATCGAACTCCCAACCACTAGTGTCTGTTGGGTGGGGTCTCCGGCTCAGCGGATTGAAAGGCGTGGCGTCGGTTGGTTTCGCGGGGAGTGACGTCAGTGGAGCTGTTCAAAGCGCGCTGGTGCTGGAAAGAAACTCAGCGTCGTCGTCAGCAGTTGCAACGCGGGGCGGAGAGGCGGAACACGGCGAGGGAAATCAGATATCTGGAAACTCGCAAGGAAATAGCGCGAAAGGAGGCACTCACCTGTTAGACTACCGAATTGTGAGTATAGAAAATATCCCATTCGACTGGTTTGAAAGGAAAAGTTACGCAGAGAGATGAAAGGGGAAGAAGGGTTTGCCTGTGAGTGCATCAGCATCACCTAACACGCTTCTTTGTGCGCCTGGAAGGGGTTTGCTCTATTTAAATGTTAGACTGCTTATTGATTAATTGTTTCGTAGAAATGCACTGCCTCTGGCTTTCAAGCTTTGATTTCGTAGCACTACTGGAATCGAGGGATTTGAATAATTTGCATGTGCTAGAGGCTGTGTGTTGGACTCGTATGTGATCACTTTATCCACCAACAGCCATCAGTTTGAGGCAAGGCATGCATTTAGAGTCAGGTATGCCTCACAGCATGTATTTTGACTGTGATATGTCAGATTTTACTGTTTCTAAATTCAAAATTAAAGGTGCATTTTCAGTTACAGCGTCGTGAAATTAAATATTTGTATCTTAAATCCATGTTTTCATATGCATACTTTCAGATAAGACTGCTAAGATTCAGAATTGTAGTAAGATGGAGTGATTTAGTGTGCAATTTAAACCACAGATCAAGGTGTGGCAGCTAGAGCGACTGTGTTTCTTTAACCCTATTTGTCTAGTTGTTCCAGGTTAATGCTATACAGGCTAAAAAGGTATTCTCTGTGACAAGGGACTGGTAGTGTAGTGTTAAACAACATACTCTCTAAAAAAAAGTTGGTGTGATCCTGTGAGATTCTGACTGCGCTTTTACTTGCACACACCTAAATGACCTAAAATACATGATAATGTTACCATTGAAATCGTGATCGTTCCTTAAAGTAATAATTTCACCCTAAAATTAAAATTTTGGTATTATTTACTCACCCTCATGTGGTTCCAAACTTGATTTTTTTGTGTTCCATGGATCACCAAAGAAAACATTTTTTTCCATGCAAAAGCAATTAAAATGTTATAAAAAACACCCAAAAGCATCATAAAAGTGCTTATGACTTGCAAGTCTTTTTGTAAGATTAAAAAGTCCAACATTTGAGTGAATAAATATTAATAATTTTCATTTTTGGCTGAACCGTCCCTTTAAAAGCTGCTCTTCTCTCTAATAGATTACGTGACTACTTCCCCACCTGCGTGATGTTAAGCATCATTATTGGAAGATAGCTTTTGCTTAGCCATTAAACCTCCCATGTTGTTTCCAGATTTATCGGTCCATTTTTCCTCCGGTCTTTAGAGAGCCTCTCAAGATAGGCATTAGGCCAAGTCACGACAGTGGGCGAGGGAATTGTGGTCACTGTATTGAAATAAGTGATGACGCAGTGCTAATCCGACACAGCGGGTCATTTGCTCACTGGATTTGCTGAAGTTTCTTCATTAGAGCACATTATCTGAATGTGAGACAAGCACAGGACATCAGGCAACACCGGTTCATGTCAAATACTCCGGTCAGTGTGCCAAAGCGGCCATCAGGAAGTGTTCACGTGGGGTTCTCGGGCAGATAGCCATACCTTCAGTAATTATGTCGAAACCATTAGAGGAACAGCTGAGAGGAGCTTGTGTCATCCTAATATGCTTCTTAAGAGCTGAAAAGCATGATACATTTAATCTGCCTTAGCAGGATGTGCTTCAGTGGAAGCCACAAAATAAATAGATACTGTCAAAGAATGATATAATGTAAGTTCAGTTCTCTTGTTGTTTCATTTTGTTTTCAGTGTCTCTCTGGACACTTTTTAAACTCATTTTCAACTATTCATTTTCATCCTTATGTAAAGCAAATGTGGGGGATTCTTCATTTAGTTTTGACTACTTGGAAAAAACTGCTTCATATACGTACAGTAAATACATTTATCACATCCTGGTCTAACTTTAGGAGTGATTTTAAATATGTTGATTGGAATGGTAATAATGTTTTTAAGTTTTTGGAGAAATTTGGTTACATATAGTTTTAGATATGCCTTTAATTTGCTAAGTTAGGATGCAGTCAGTTAACTTTGAACTATATCATTTTATATATATATATATATATATAAAGAAATAGATTGGTTTTTAATTAAAATGTGTAAAGAACAGAATTATTGGGGTAATGGAAACTTTTTCTATTGCAAAAAAATAAATAAATAATTGAAATTAATAAAAAAATGCATTCTCAAAATTTAAGCACACTTTATACATTTATTATAGAATCACAACATAGATTTTTTTAAATACATTTTTTTTAACTGCCTATTTAGGGGCATAATTAGAAATGCGCTGATTCAGGTTGCGGCCCCTTTAAATCGCGCGCTCTCCGCCCCCGCCCACTGCCTTAAACAGTGCATAAACAAAGTTTACACAAATTAATATAACCCTCAAAATGGATCTTTACAAAGTGTTCGTCATGCATACTGCATGCATGCGTCGGATTATGTGAGTATTGTATTTATTTGGATGTTTACATTTGATTCTGAATTAATTTGAGGCTGTGATCCGTGGCTAACGGCTAATGCTACACTGTTGGAGAGATTTATAAAGAATGAAGTTATGCTTATGAATTATACAGACTGCAAGTGTTTAATAATGAAAATAACGATGGCTCTTGTCTCCGTGAATACAGTAAGAAATGATGGTAACTTTAACCACATTTAACATTATATTAGCAACATGCTAACGAAACATTTACAATTATCACTAAAAAAATATCATGTTATCATGGATCATGTCAGATATTATCGCTCCATCTGCCATTTGATCGTTTGAGACTCACTGTATGTCATTTCCATGTACTAAACTCTTGTAATTTAACTATGCCGAGGTAAATTAAATTTTTGAATCTAGGGCACCTTTAATGTGGTAAAGAACTAAAATCCCCAAAAGCATTGGAATGACGTAATTGAGTTAAAAATTATGTATAAATATAAATCTATTGATTTCAAGATAATGATAATATGTAGAAACAATATATTTTATGTTTATTACAAAATATGCACATATTTGAGTTTGGGAGCATTTAGACACTGCAGAATTATGGGTAATGTAGTTTTTCAGCTGTAATTATTCGGTTCAACATTATTTAAAAAAAAATGAAATAATGCAGACTGGCGGCTTCAACAATAGTCATAACAACTCTTGGAGTGTTTGGCATAGTAATGATATGACAATCTTGATATGTTTTGTCTTGACGGAATAGATCTGCTACGCTGCTGCAACTGCTGCTGTTGGTTATTGCTGCTGCTACAGAGCAAGTAGACTTGCTACTGCCAAAACATACACAACACACTGCTGTGGCTGTACAATATAGCATACATGAATTACCTATAGCAGATCTATACAGGTGGAGCTGGGGAAGGTGGAGGGTTTCTGAAAGCACGCTGCACTGGTACAGCAAATGCTGACCAAGTATTTGAAGGTTGAGCAGCGAGCTCATTGGCTACTGATACAGCAGGAACCAATCAGCTGTGCACTTTAGAGAATGATGTGATTGTAAGCAGATTGAGTCACAATCAGAATAGAGGTTCATGACAGAACTACGTATATTTCGAACCTCATTGCTCACAGTATACTTTAATGGTTTATAAGATTTAAAAACTAAAGTGGTTGTTTTCTTCCTAAAATCATCCTAGTATATTTAATCATCCATATATAGATGATCTCCATCTGTTTTTCTGTTACTCTCTTATTTTGTGTTTTAGCTTGATCATGAATGTAAAGTGTGACTACTGTCGCTCTGGCATCTCTGGAGTCATTATGATTCAGCGATACGGGCAGGATTTGCTCAGATCTTGTGTCAGATGGCTTGTGTTCGAGAACAACTAGTTGCTGAATTTGCCAAAGTTTGCACAGATCATGCCGTATAATCTTTGAAGTGTATTCAAGAGTTTCGTTTTGAGACCATTTGTGCTACTTTGTATGAAGAAGAACAATGCTGGTTTGTTACTGTTGTGGCATAGTCAGTTTTAGTTTTTTAAATGTCACATTAAAAAACAAAAAACAACCAAAAAAAAACCAACACACATATCATCATGTTATTTTCCACAGTCTTGACTGTAAATACCATCATTTGTTGAAAATCTGTCAGTAAAGTTCTGCAAGCATCTTCTTGTTTCTTAACCAAAACTGATTTATTCTTGTTTCCAAGAAGACAGCAGAAACAAACAAAAGACAAGGTACAAACCTTGTGCTTCCACAGCTGATCACAAAAGAAGTTATGCCCCCTACTGACGTAAATACTACATCCTCTAAACATCCTGTTCTCTTAGAGACACACCATGTTAAATATCAAACACATTGTCCAGAAACTTTACGCTGACAAAAGACAAAAATGATCAAATAAACACAGAAAAAAGACTATTATTAAACATAAAATATGCTCAAATACGAATAACATTATGGCCTATAACATAAATGGGAATGCGGAATCCATCAACAACAATCCCGTGCAGCAGCAGGGTGGATTGTGATAGTGACGTGGCAGTCTATTTTTAGGACAGGTCTTTAGTTTTGCTACAGGTCAACAGACGTTACACTAGGGGAGCGCTGGGCCAGAAATAGGGCAGGTATAGCATTAGGGTACATGTGTGTGTGTGAATGTGTGAGTTTTGGGCACAGCTTGTTCAGCCTCATTCAAACACTGTGCTGAATTTCAAGGATGCTTTTGAGTGCTGAATGACGCGGCAGGCACAGTGAATCCATTCTGTGTGAGGTTTGCTAATGTTTTCTCATGCTGTGAGGGACTAAAGCAATGTTTGCACATGGAAATTTAGTGGTCAGATATATTCAAAAATACATGCCTACAATCCTAGATTGAGACACAAGATTTTAAAGGGATAGTTCATCCAGAAATTAAAATTGTACTCACAATCATGTTGTTCTAAATCTGTTTGTCTTTCTTTCTTATTAAAAGGAGATATTTAGACTGTGCTGGTTACTCTTTTCAATGTCATAGAGGATTTCAAGCTTCACATAGGATGCAAAAACATCCTAAAAGTATCATGGTCAGTACAATTTGAACTCGATAAATCCCCAAAACATTCTGATGCCATGCAATAGTGCTGTGCGCGAAACACACAAAATTCAAGCCAATAATCAGTCTTGTTCAACTAATTGGTCAGCTGATTTTAGGGGATGATGACTCTAGTGGCTGATTCTGATGCCTATTCATGCATTTTCTATTTCATAAATATCATAAAAGTATCAAAAGCATATTCCGTAGAACTACTGAGCAATATTCTATAGCCATATTAGTGATGGGTGCTTTCAAAACACTGCTTCATGAAGCTTTATGAATCTTTTGTTGTGAACCCTTGAACAAGTGTCTATGGTTTTTACCTGACCTCTGATCAGCTTTATGCACTTGTAGATGTTTTAATGAGACATTTGTATTATTAAAAGGAACAATAGTAGTTATGATCAGCAGGCGTTTTGAACGCTTCGAAATAGTGAATCATTTGGCGAAGCAATTGGTTCAATTGAACCTTATAGACCTTATGTAGCTCCACCCCTTTTCAGCACTGCGCTTGTTGTCTTTTGACTTCCGGTTTGTATTTCTACAGCGATCTTACGTTTTTATGAATGAACTGCTCGTTTTAAAATCGTCCCGGTCTACTGACATTTGTTAAGACATCTGCGTTAAACATAACAATGCTCATGATAACTTTCATTAAAGGTGCCCTAGAACTTTTTTTAAAAAGATGTAATATAAGTCTAAGGTGTCCCCTGAATGTGTCTGTGAAGTTTCAGCTCAAAATACCCCATAGATTTTTTTTTTATTAATTTTTTTAACTGCCTATTTTGGGGCATCATTATAAATGAGCCGATTCAGGGCTGCTGGCCCTTTAATTCTCGTGCTCCACGCCCACGGAGCTCGCGCTTGCCTTGAACAGTGCATAAACAAAGTTTACACAGCTAATATAACCCTCAAATGGATCTTTACAAAGTGTTCGGCATGCATGCGTCGGATTATGCGAGTATTGTATACCGTTATATTGTTTACATTTGATTCTGAATGAATTTGAGGCTGTGCTCCGTGGCTAACGGCTAATGCTACACTGTTGGAGAGATTTATAAAGAATGTAGTTGTGTTTATGAATTATACAGACTGCAAGTGTTTAAAAATGAAAATAGCGACGGCTCTTGTCTCCGTGAATACAGTAAGAAACGATGGTAACTTTAACCACATTTAACAGTACATTAGCAACATGCTAACGAAACATTTAGAAAGACAATTTACAAATATCACTAAAAATATCATGATATCATGGATCATGTCAGTTATTATTGCTCCATCTGCCATTTTTCGCTGTTGTTATTGCTTGCTTACCTAGTCTGATGATTCACCTGTGCACATCCAGACGTTCTGCCCTTGTCTAATGCCTTTTATAATGTTGGGAACATGGGCTGGCATATGCAAATATTGGGGGCATACACCCCGATTGTTACGTAACAGTCTGTGTTATGTTGAGATTCGCCTGTTCTTCGGAGGTCTTTAAACAAATGAGATTTATATAAGAACGAGGAAACAATGGAGTTTGAGACTCACTGTATGTCTTTTCCATGTACTGAACTCTTGTTATTTAACTATGCCAAGATAAATTCAATTTTTCATTCGAGGGCACCTTTAACTCTACAACAAGTAAATCCACGTCACCAGCTAATTATTCTTTGACAGCGATGACATAGAAATGTACAGGGCTGCCACAAAAACGGAAGTTCAAAGACAATTTTATAAAGATGGCGGCGTACTTGTTTCTCTGGTGCATAAGGTCTATAATCTGTTAATAATCAGACTGAAAAGCCTTCATCAAACAATCCTGTTGAGCTCAATTCAAATCAAATTTTGATCTGAGGTGCTGTAGATCTTAAATAATCAGTTTAACGGGAAGATTTTAGTAAACCTTTCAATCTGACTACTATCTCAACTGGATTAAAAAATAAATAACTTGTGTGTGTGATACATCTTACATTTTACGAATGTGTGTGTCTATTTACATCTTAGTCACTGGAGGAGATTGTAATATTTGCAAAGTACTTGTTATGATATTTAACAGTGCTTTTGCAAACTTTTCAGCATCCATTCATTTTAAATGCATGTAAAAAAATTGCATTTCACACAGGTTTGGAACGACATCAGGGTAAGTAAATGAT
This sequence comes from Megalobrama amblycephala, assembly GCF_018812025.1. NCBI lineage: Eukaryota > Metazoa > Chordata > Actinopteri > Cypriniformes > Xenocyprididae > Megalobrama > Megalobrama amblycephala. The sequence continues at coordinate 25,495,776 of NC_063058.1, forward strand.
GGCAAAATTTATTTTCTAGGTGAACTATCCCTTTAAATCTGTCTAAAGAACAATATTTACCTTACCATTTCCAAGCCAGACTTCTCTCCTGTGTGCTGGCTGATGTTGGCAGTGCTCTGTGAACAGACTGCATTAACATGAAGAGATTAGATGTCCTCTGCTGGTACACAGGGAAATATGAATGCAACGAGAGAGAAGGATTTGGTTTTTGTTCAGTTAATCTGCCAGAGCAGCACAATACGATTGTGTGTGTGTGTGTGTGTCCTTGTAGGTCATTTATAGAACATCGGCTGTGTGCTCAGCTCTGGTTTTAACACTACCTAGCCATCCATCCATTAATGGATTGACAGGCATTTGGTGAAGTGATATGTTATTTTGATATAGGATCGCTTTAGCTGCGTGATAATGATAATCGTAATAATTGTGGGAAGCTCTTGTATGGATGGAGATAACTGTGTTTGACATGATTGGAGCTGGAGTGTGTGATTAGGACCCATGCTTTGCGTTTGCTCTTTCTAACTCTGGCTCCGTCCCTATTTTAGGGCTGTGGTTGTGGGAGAAACTCCAGTTAAGAGTCTCAGCCCGGCTGAGAGACGCTGGTTGTGGGTGTATGCGCTCAAGGCCATGGCTGCTGGTAGATTACAGAGGGTGCTTCGGTTCAGAACCACCCTACTGCACCCTGCTCTTTCCGTCAGGGGTCGGTCGGCTCAGGGATGAGGTCTGTCATTACCTGCAGGATATGAGCTGACCTCGAAACAGATGAGAGGCTTTTCTGGTGAAGAGATGTGAGTGTGTGCAGGTTGAGGTTGGAAATGTGTGCTAGTGTGTGAAGTCATTTGATAATTTCTGGGGGGTCAGATGTTTGGTGCGACGACCATAGCGGCTGATGCTGGTATATTTTCGTGCATTTCTGTTTTGGTTCAAACTGAGTATGCCGTGTCTGATTTGTAATATCACTTTTGTGGTTATTTAGGCAAAAATTTCACCCACAAATGAAAAGTCATCATTTACTCACCCTCAAGTTGTCCCAAACCTGTATGAATTTTTTGTCCCCTGCTGAACACAAAAGAATATATTTTGAAGAATGTCGGTAACAAAAAAGTTGATATTGACTTCTATAGTATTTTTTTTTTTTTTAACATACTATAGAAGTCAGTGGGGCCTATCAACTGTTTGGTTTTAGGTTTGAGCTGAAACTAAATATAAATATACATAAAATTAAAATGGAAATGTTTAATTTCTTTATGCTTGGTCTCATTGTGAATTAGGGCTGTTCAATGATAATTGTGATTATCGTGTACAAAATAAGAGTCTGTGTTTACGTAATATATGTGTGTTTTTTTGTGTATAATTATTATGCATATATAAATAAACAAATTCATGTATATATTTAAGAAAAAATATCTTATATTTCTATTAAAAATATTTACATTTATATATAATATAAATATATGAAAATATAAATATATATATTTATACATGCATATATTTCTTAAATATATACATGTATGTGTGTGTATTTATATATACATAATAATTATACACAAAAAAACACACATATATTATGTAAACACTCTTATTTTGTACACAATAATCACGATTATCGTTGAACAGCCCTATTGTGAACAATTAATTACTTTGTTATTCTAATAATAATAATTATTATTATTACTACTACTACATATTTTACTGTAAAAATAAAAAATTATTTTCATGATTTGTTATCACAACATTTTTTCTTTTGTCAGATCAACTTCAATAATTAATGTGGTTCAGATAACATAACATTTTGCCTTCATTGTATTAACTCAAATTTCTAATTTCAATGAAACAAAAACTACAAATATAGAAAGACGGTTCACTCCTATTAGTTATGAATGGGAGAATCTGCAAAGTAAAAGAGCCAATCGCTGATTGATAAAGTCATTGTGTCACTGCAGCTGCCGTTAGAAACTCCGGTTCCCATAGAAACCTGACACTCGCGCTTAGGACTGCATATGCGCACTGACTCGTCTAGCCTGAAAAATAAGCTTTTTTAATGCTATTTGAGCATAAGAAACAACATTTATGGGAAAGTTCATTTCAGATTTTGTTGCTGATTTGAAATATTTAATTGTGAGTTCGCCGAGCAGTTTTTTTTTTTTTTTTTTTTGAGATTTTAGGATTCCCTCATTCAGATAGATAGGACTGCCCAGAGGCATTGCAAACATGGCCGCCGAGTGAACAGAAAGGGACTTTGAATGAACTCTTACTTTTTTAAGTTAAACCAATTATTCTTTTTTTTTTTCTTTTTTTTTTAAACAGTGTATCATTGTTCTATTGTCCTATTTAGGCATTGTTCTAGCAAACTCACATTTATTGTTTTTTTTAAAGGTGCCCTAGAACGTCTTTTTAAAAGATGTAATATAAGTCTAAGGTGTCCCCTGAATGTGTCTGTGAAGTTTCAGCTCAAAATACCCCATAGATTTTTTTTTTTATTAATTTTTTTAACTGCCTATTTTGGGGCATCATTAAAGGTCCCGTTCTTCGTGATCCCATGTTTCAGACTTTAGTTAGTGTGTAATGTTGTTGTTAGAGTATAAATAAAATCTGTAAAATTTTAAAGCTCAAAGTTCAATGCCAAGCGAGATATTTTATTTAACAGAAGTCGCCTACATCGAACGGCCAGTTTGGACTACATCCCTCTACTTCCTTCTTTAATGACGTCACTAAAACAGTTTTTTGACTAACCTCCGCCCACAGGAATACACAAGAGTTGCGTATGTAGAGTGTGTTTGTCGCCATGTCGTCGAAACGCTGTTATTTTCATCCCGCAGTCCAATCACCGGGTCTGATTCCGGCTCAAATTGATAGGGTAAAATTAAAGACATGTTTACAATAACACTGAGTGCGTGCTTCTCGTTATGGTAAGAGGCGTGACCTTTCCGGGCAAGGTTCGCTCAGAGCTGTCGAATCACAACACAGGAACCGCTGGCACAATCAGAACTCGTTACGTATTTCTGAAGGAGGGACTTCATAGAACAAGAAAGTCATCAGCCCGTTTTTATGACAGTGGAAACAGCGGTATACAGATAAGTAAATTATGTGAAAAATACTGTGTTTTTTTACACGCGAAACATAAACACATGTTATATTGCACACTATAAACACAATCAAAGCTTCAAAAAACCACGAAAAACGGGACCTTTAACTATGCACCAATTCAGGCTGCGGCCCTTTAATTCTCGTGCTCCCCCGCCCCCGGAACTTACGCTTGCCTTGAACAGCATAAACAAAGTTCACACAGCTAATATAACCCTCAAAATGGATCTTTACAAAGTGTTCGTCATGCAGCATGTCTAATCGCGTAAGTATTGTATTTATTTGGATGTTTACATTTGATTCTGAATGAATTTGAGGCTGTGCTCCATGGCTAACGGCTAATGCTACACTGTTGGAGAGATTTATAAAGAATGAAGTTGTGTTTATGCATTATACAGACTGCAAGTGTTTAATAATGAAAATAGCGATGGCTCTTGTCTCCGTGAATACAGTAAGAAACGATGGTAACTTTAACCACATTTAACAGTACATTAGCAACATGCTAACGAAACATTTAGAAAGACAATTTACAAATATCACTAAAAATATCATGATATCATGGATCATGTCAGTTATTATTGCTCCATCTGCCATTCTTCGCTATTGTTCTTGCTTGCTTACCTAGTCTGATGATTCAGCTGTGCACATCCAGACGTTCTGCCCTTGTCTAATGTCTCGATCATGGGCTGGCATATGCAAATATTGGGGGCGTACATATTAATGATCCCGACTGTTATGTAACAGTCGGCGTTATGTTGAGATTCGCCTGTTCTTCAGAGGTCTTTTAAACAAATGAGATTTATATAAGAAGGAGGAAACAATGCTGTTTGAGACTCAGTGTATGTCTTTTCCATGTACTGAACTCTTGTTATTCAACTATGCCAAGGTAAATTCAATATTTAATTCTAGGGCACCTTTAAATTAATTCCAGATGGATAAAATTAAATCCCTTCCTACTTTTTTTCTTCTCACTGACTATCCTCTTTTATTTTGTCAGATTACATAAGCAAAATGGGTTGCAAACAAAAATTCACATTTATTTTAAATAGGAGGGCTGTTTTTCTTTCAAATAAATGGCATTTGGTTCGACATTTTGTAATCTAATCATGATGATTTATGCATTTTTAAACAAATGGTAGCCTGTAAATACTTTATGGGCCTCTGTTTGTGTATGGCAAATGTGTGTGTGTGTGTCTGTGTGTAATTAAGCTTGATGGTCCCCTGCTATTATAAACAAGTAGCAGCTCTACACATCAGAGACGTATAGATGTTAATGTGGGCTGCTGCGGTGCCAGGCAGCAGGAGAGGGTGTCGTAGGTGCTGATGCTGTCACAGAACTTGTTATGATCAGCAGGAGAACCAAAAGAACATGTGCACCATCTCTGTCCTGCTGGGACACCCTCTCTCTCCCTTTTTCTGCCACATATGACCTACTGCTCACCTCGGTTTCCTTTGCCTGAGAGTGGCGTTTGGTTTTAGGGCGGTTTCCCTGGCAACTCTGTTCTCTTATGCTTGAGTTCGCACTGACAATGCCGCCCCCTTTCCACCCCTCCCATCCTCTTCTGGAGCTCTGGGCTGTGCCTGTCTCGTTCTGTTCATCTGCTCTGGCTGTGATGTAATAAGACATGAAGGATCAGGTGCTCTCATCTAGACACATCAACTCTGACTGTCTCAAACCGCATGATGGACTCACTGAGACACAGAGGAACCACAAAGTAGTTATAGGCCTATATTTCAGCCTTGGCAGATTAGATTCAGGCTATTTTGAGATTATTGTCTTGGCCGATTAACAGCCTGGTGTCTGTTTTGAAATTTACCAGCAGTCTTTCCAATGGATTGTTATTTATTTGGGGTGTTAAATTCCGATATTTTGTGATATAGCATAATTATTTCTGCTCCTCTGAAGGGCTTTTCACACTTGAAATAGTTAACCCTGGGTCATTCTAAACCCAGGGTAAACGGAATCCTGGGTTATCTTGCTCCACATTTCACACTGCTCATAATTTATCTAGAGTTAACAATTAATCCTGGGTACTCGTAAGATGAAGTTTCACATTCCTAAACCCTGGGTTAACATTCTTATTTGCATATTTGCAGTGTCAGTGTCATTGATCATTGGATAAACGCAGCATGCGACCTGTTTACATAAATCTCTAGCATTGCGCATCTTCGTATTGTCGGCTGTACTATTTATTGAGTTTATACTGAATGGACATTTCAGACTCTAAAGGTAAGAAGGAAACGGTCTCTTCTTCACTCAAATTGTCGCGTTTTCTGTCAGGATTTGACATTTTTCCTCTCAAACGCTGAATTTACTGTTTATATGGATCAATGACATGTCATTTTTTTTTCCCAAAGGCCTTAATAATAATAAAAAAGAAAGATATGACATCCAAAGTATGTAAGGTAGTACAACTAGATCTCTTTTATTGAATTTTATTTATTTTGCACCATATAAAAGTATTTTAAAGATTTTAAAGCGTCAAAAGGTCATTTCAAAGGCCAATACAGCCATTTCATTTGTGATTAAAGTATCTTAAAATGTAATAAATGTATTTTTTTTTTTTTATTCTGGCATGATTTTATAACCTCATATATCAACATAGTGCAAAATGGTATTAAAATTATGTGTAGAAGTTGTTGCTTTGTTATGTGAAAGAATGTCCAGAAAAATGAATTGCATTGATGTCATTCGGAGTAACCAATATAAAGTGACCATTTTGGATCAAGTAATGCGGTCAGTATCATGTGACAGGATGTGACATCATTCAGACACATGCAAAGGACCACATGCTTATGAAGCAAAGTAGCTAACTCTCTTTTAACTATTTGAAAAATTCATGTTTTCACATCAGGTCATTCGGTACAACCGCTATAAAACATGTAACATGTTGTCATATTTTAAAAACTTGTACTAAATATAAAATGTTTAATTGTCCTTTTGCTAGCCAGCAAAAGCCAATCGGCCTATTCGGAAATATTGTCATTCGGTATAACCAAAATTTTGGTTAAACTGAATGACTTTTTTATATATATATTGTAATTACTCGTCTGATTTGGCTGGCATTGCGGAAGCCAAAAATTGGCATTTTTTTATGACAGGTTACAAAAGTGCTGTATTTTCTCAGTCTTTGTATATTGTTTTAATGTATTACTCTAAGCATATAACATTTTAGAATTGAAATTGAATTGTTTTTTAACAGGCCGAATAAAAACAAATACATAGTTGTTATCAAATTGGTTTTCAGTCATAAAATTAATTGGCTTTGGTATCAGTCAGAATGTAATGTCTGTGTTATAGCTTCTCATTTTGTGGGAAAAAAAAAAAATATTGGAAGAATAAAGTAATCAAATGACTCATTTGCATCAGAGCTGAGGAACATTTGGATGACATGTCTGATTGTGGCTTGTTTTCCCTTACTATGCATGTTTGGATGATACTGTGCTGAATGTACACTATTTTCAATCTGTCTTCAAAATGCCTTTGACCACATTAAATGTACTGGAAAAACTGTTATAGAGAGAAACACATAAACACATGTCAGTGGTCTTCAATCTGAGCAATGTAGAGCAAATCAATCCACAACATAGAGCTACAGTATATTTGTTCCTCGAGAGAGGATTTAAACTTGTGATGCGTTATGTTGTATTTATGTGTGTGTGTGTGTGTTTGTACACGTGTTTTATTTTCATTTGCATACATGTGTGCTTTCGAAGGCAGGTCAGGGTTTATTGATTTGCAAGTTGTCTTTGTGTTCAGCCACAAGTCTAAAAGCAATTTGTATTTGTGTGAATCACTTAGGGTCAGGCGTACAGATGGAAAAAGCGAACGAGACGGAGAGAGATGTGAAATGTGGGTGGGGGGGGAGGAGAGCCAGGTTAAATGACCACAGAGAAAATATCATAGAGGAATTGTTCCTCTAGTAAACACAGTATACGTATAGTAGTGGAAAGCGTGTGCCTGTGTGTGTAGCAGAGTATTGATCCAGCATGATCTAGATTTGAGAGTATATTTAGAGCAAACACCCTGTAGAGATGGGGGGGCCCATATGGGCCACTGCCCAAGAGCATGATGGGTAATACTGAATCATCATCATAATCCTCGGCCGTCATTCCACAAACTGAAGGATCTGTGCATAGCAGCTTTAATTCATTCAAAGACGAACACACAAGTACAATAGGGTCTGCATGAGACTACTAGAAACAATGCTTGTCTTTATTTTTTTCTATTTTGATATTTGATCATTTATTTATATTAACTGAATGTATATTTGAAACGTTTAATTAACAATTTGAGTGAAATTATTAAATATGTATATTTTTAACCTGATGATCCATATTATATCCAGCATGATTGTAGAATGTTTAAGAGCAGCTGCTCTGTGGTTTTAACCTTTTGTACAAAGGACTTAACATAGTCAAAATCACAAATCTGCTTACATTTTCATTTGTGACCTAGAAATTGTTTAATCTTAAATATGTCTTGTTCATTTTAGATCATAAACTTTCTTTTGTTGTTTTTGTTTTTGTCAGGATTCTCTCATTTTGTTTATTTTCAAAGCAAAAATACCATATTTCCAGTGTTGAACCCCACTGTACAGTATATGCATACACACATCACAAGAAATGAACAGTGAGAGAAATCTCGCACAGCCATATCTAATAGCACCTTGCCTCTCCTCTGCCGTCCTACGCACTTCTTCACTCAAACACTCTCTGTCTGTCTTGCCCCTGGATGCCACTCAATCTCACAAGCGCCCACACAGTAAAAGCACTCATCACCTTGTGTAACCAGGTGTCAGGGAGTCTGGGTGAGTAATGGTCGCTCCCCGCTGAATGGAAGCCAGACTTGAGTTATCTGCTGCTCTTTGGACGACAGATAATCGCAATGATCATTCCTCTAATGGCAGTAATTCAGTTCATTAAACCAGTTCCCTGCATTAAACTGCATTCAAATTTGAGGGATAAACTCATGTAAGGGGTGACAGAACCAGTCTTGTCTTTACAAAAGTTGCTTTGTAGGTAGAAATGCCATTTTAAGTGTATGAATCATAATTTTTTTTTTTTTATCATACTTTATATACTATAAAATTGTGCCAAATTGTGGCTCTCTTTTTAAATAAATTCATAATTAAAATGTTCTTAAGAATAAAAAAAACTCTGCTGACTTTATACAGGGAGCCTTTCTTGCACATTACTATAATATTAAAGGTTACAATTAACAGCAGAGCCAAAAATATTCAATTCAGTTGGTATTTATTTATGGATATAATAATCAACACTCAAACAAATTGCACATAAGGCAGGTTTTGCATTAACTTCTAAATCTAATTATAAATGTATTTTTCTATTACAATTCATTTTTTAAATATAATCATTAACAGTTATTGTCATAAGTTGTTTTTATGACAAATTTATTTAAACATATGTTAGATAATTAAGAAATTATTAACTGGTAAAGTACATATAATGAATATATAGCTAATATAGTGCATATATTTAGTGAAATGCTCCCTCTAGAGTTCATTAGTGAACTAACATGCTGTGGACACTAAATGACTTGCCTGAGGTAAATGTAATGCTACACTGTAAAAAAAAATCCCAGTAAAATTTACGGTAAAAAACGGCCAGAACTTTACCGTAAAAAATACAGTAGCGACGTAAAAAAAATCTGTTAAATTTACGGTAAAATAACGTATTTCATTAACTGATATAATGTTAATTTAACAACCTAATGAAGTACTAATATCTGTTTTGCACCTTTATAATACAATGACAGTCACCAAACACAGTGGTGATGAGAGTCACATGATGACTCAAAGTTCATCACAAGCAGATTTTCCACAAGCTGAGAAGGACAACACTAACATATAGAAGGTGCACACAGTGTCATTCACACACACACTAAACACCATCATGGTAACATGCATGCATTTTAAAAATGCAATAAACATTAATTTAACAACATTAGATGTAACATAAAACCCTAATGTACATAACTGATTAGAAAAAAATGAGAAAAACTAAGAAGAAACAGAGTTATTTCAACGAAAATATATCACATGTGAAGTGTCACGCAGGGAATTGTGGGAATGTCAATTTACGGTTTTTCACTGTAAATTTTACAATGAATTGTTATTTTTCACTTCCAAAAACTGTGAATTTAACGGTATTTTACTGTAAAATTACATTAAATGTACCGTTAGATCTATTACAGTTATTCACCGTATATAGTACGGAAACTTTCTGTAAACCAATTGACAGTTTTTCACCGCAGCATTTTTACAGTCTTTTACTATTAAAATCACGGTCATTTTTTACAGTGTAGTGAGATATTATTTTCAAGCTGTTTTATTGATGTCTTTCCACAGTTGAAACACTGGTTGAGAGATTACATGTAAACTTTAGGCTTGTTTGAAATGCATCGGTGCTGCGCAGACCGATCGGCGTATGACATTAAAGTACTACGAGAACGACTGGAGACCATACAACTCCTTACGCTTTTGAATCGCTCTCGCGGTACGTTGATGTCATTCACCGATCGGTCTGTGCAGCGCTGATGCATTTCGAAGAAGCCTAAATCTATGCATAACTTGTCTGCTCTTCTTCTTCTGCACCGGAGGTTAGCAAACAGCATTGCATTACCGCACGCGCCCCCTTCTGGATTGGAGTGTGGATCACACATGACTGACTGTATTCGTCGTCTGACTGTATGCATCGAACTCTGACATCCGTACCATAACGGATGCCAGACTTTTTGTCACAGTCAAGCACTTATTTATTTTTTCTTTAATACTTCAAATTTATTATCACAATAAAACAAAAAACAGTAGGAGGTTTGTTGTTAAACAGCCCTTGGTTGCCAGATTGATAAGGATTATGCCTGCATTGATTAATGATGGATTATTGAGGATCTGACGGTCATAATCCCTCCACAAAGGTGTCACATTGATTAGCAGCTGAAATGAGCTTTATCTACCATGCAGCAGAAATGCCATTTGATCTGTTGATGGATTAAATTATATCACAAACATTCTTCCACTGCAATTAGCCCATATTTGAGTGTGAGAATACTCAAGAGAGGCAATGCTTCGGCTGGAATTTCCTCATCTCATTTAAATTGTGCAATGTGTACGACTTAAATGAGTGCGATATTCAGCTTCATTAACACCTTGCATACAGCAAGTGTTGTCATCATGGGATTTGAAGACACTTGTCTGGTGATTGCTGTCCCTTGTCAATCCTGTGCATTTTTTTTTCAATTATATTAAGTGTAGGCCAGAAAGCCATTTGCGAACAGTACATTGATTACAGTTTAGCATCTGCTATGATAGTAAACATAAATTACCAAAATTTTAGAACAACATTCACATGTTTTTACAATGTTTATTGCCTGGATATTACTAGACTATGCTCTTTTTTCAAGATGATTATGTTTATTATGTTTGCGTACAGAAGTTGCAGTTAAAATAGAACTTGATGTGTTCCTTATGAGACATTCATACACTGTATAATGTTTTTTACAGTGAAAAACCCTGTTTTATATATATATATATATATATATATATATATATATATATATATATATATATATATATATATATATATATATATATATATATATATATTTAACAGGGTTTTTCCACTGTAAAAAACATTATACAGTGTATGAATATCTCATAAGGAACATTTAATATATATATATATCAATCATTGATTGATATATATATCAATCTGTTTCTATGTTGTAAAATATTTGTTTATATTTCACTTGTACATACATTTTAAGAAATATTTTGCTTTTCAAATTGGAGAACTCTCTTTGATGGAAGAATAAACAACTTTAATTTTGCAGCTTTAAATGCAATAATTAATCAGGCTTATTTTTAGTTTGATGTGGCAGCTTCTCCTTGTAAATTACTATTTTATTTCATTTTATGCTAATTTATTTTACTTTATTCTATGCTATTTTATTTTATGCTATTTTGTTTTATGCTATTTTATTTTATTTTATTTTATGCTTTTTTATTTTATGCTATTTTATTTTATTTTATGCTTTTTTATTTTATGCTATTTTTATTTTATGCTATTTTATTTTATGCTATTTTATTTTATTTTATGCTATTTTATTTTATGCTTTTTTATTTTATGCTATTTTATTTTATGCTATTTTATTTTATTTTATGCTATTTTGTTTTATGCTATTTTATTTTATTTTATGCTATTTTATTTTATGCTTTTTTATTTTATGCTATTTTATTTTATGCTATTTTTTTATTTTATTTTATGCTATTTTGTTTTATGCTATTTATGCTATTTTATTTTATTTTATTTTATTTTATGCTATTTTATTTTATTTTATGCTTCTTTTATTTTATGCTATTTTGTTTTATGCTATTTTATTTTATTTTATTTTATTTTATTTTATTTTATTTTATGCTATTTTATTTTATGCTTTTTTATTTTATGCTATTTTATTTTATGCTATTTTATTTTATTTTATGCTATTTTATTTTATGCTTTTTTATTTTATGCTATTTTATTTTATGCTATTTTGTTTTATGTTATTTATGCTATTTTATTTTATTTTATTTTATGCTATTTTATTTTATGCTTTTTTATTTTATGCTATTTTGTTTTATGCTATTTTATTTTATTTTATGCTATTTTATTTTATGCTATTTTATTTTATGCTATTTTATTTTATTTTATTTTATGCTATTTTGTTTTATGCTATTTATGCTATTTTATTTTATTTTATTTTATGCTATTTTATTTTATTTTATGCTTCTTTTATTTTATGCTATTTTGTTTTATGCTATTTTATTTTATTTTATGCTATTTTATTTTATGCTATTTTATTTTATTTTATGCTATTTTATTTTATGCTTTTTTATTTTATGCTATTTTATTTTATGCTTATGCTATTTTATTTATGCTATTTTATTTTATTTTATGCTATTTTGTTTTATGCTATTTTATTTTATTTTATGCTATTTTGTTTTATGCTATTTTATTTTATTTTATTTTATTTTATGCTATTTTATTTTATTTTATGCTATTTTATTTTATGCTTTTTTATTTTATGCTATTTTATTTTATGCTATTTTGTTTTATGTTATTTATGCTATTTTATTTTATTTTATTTTATGCTATTTTATTTTATGCTTTTTTATTTTATGCTATTTTGTTTTATGCTATTTTATTTATTTTATTTTATTTTATGCTATTTTATTTTATGCTATTTTGTTTTATTTTATGCTATTTCATTTTATTTTATGCTATTTTATTTTATTTCATTTTATGCTATGCTATTTTATTTTATTTTATTTTATTTATATTTTGCTTGAAGACATTACCTTTAGTCATTTTAGACCACTAAGGTACAGCTGAAGTACAGATAAGTGTAGATTAAATAATATTTTTGTGTTTGTATGTGGGTGTGTGTCATACTGAAGGGGCATTGACCAGACTGATAGACAACAGCAATACTGTTCATGAGTGAGTGCAGTGTCGCCATGGCAACAAACTCCCCTGAGTGTGCTCAGTGCAGTGTCAGTCGCTCGCTCTGGTGCACATACACACACACACACACGCACACATACACATTAGTCAAGAATAAGCAATGGCCAAGTTCCACAGGAAATTAAAAGATGAGATAAATGAACCTGACGTAAAAGTGATAGGAGCACCTCAGGGTTTGTGCGTATGTCGCAATATGTTTCATTAAGCTATCTTTGTTGATTCTATGAAAGTATGAAGTAAATTATCTGTATGGATCATGTTTCAGGCCTTTACACTTATGCTGTCTCTTCCTTTCTTTATGGCTATCGCTCTCTCTTCCTGTGGTCCATTAATAATGAACCAATAGGAAAGTGTGCACAGAGCTGCTGATGAGTTTGCATTGATCTCTAAAGTTACCAGATACAAAATCAGCACCTCACGCACACAAAAAAACACAGAGACCTGTCCACACCCAAACACACATGCACACAAACAAATGAGTCTTGAGTTCACAGGAAGCCTAACTCTTAAACATGCACATTCGTTTTCAAATGCTTTCTTAAAGGAATAACACATAATTACAACCCCAATTCTAGAAAACTTGGGACATTTTGTAAATTGTAATAAAATCAAGAATCTGTGATTTGTTAACTCTCTTTAACATTTATTTAGCTGACAAAAGTACAAAGAAAAGGGCTCGAAGGTCACACACATTCAACGGTCACCTGCCTTGCCCTAAACCGACTGAGATTCCTTCAATCTTTTCACAATATTATGTATGGTAGATCCTGAAAGACCTAAATTCTTGCACTGACAAATGTGATTTTTGAATTGTTTGACAATTTCCTCATGAAATTTGGCACAAAGTGGTGCTCCATGACCCATCTTTGTATGGTTGATTTAGTAATATAGCGGTTGTATGATATATTACGATATTATGATACTATATGCCTTTGTTGAACTAAATGATGTTCAAAGTGTTTCTAAGGATGCTTCTTTTAGAAAGCAGCTGTCTGACTCTGAGATGACAAACAGGAACATGGTTTGTTCATGGTTTGTGTTAGCAACACATTATTAGTTTGATAACGAGGTTAAGCAAAAGGCTAATGATATTAATTGCCGTTATGTGTCCGACGTTGTAAAGAGCGATACCGTTGTGCAGCGTTTACCTCGGTAAGTTGACCGAGTGGATCTCTGAGCTCGTGCGAGTGAGTGGAGGCGGGGCTAATTATCATATTCATAGATCCGTGTATACTAAATGAGGCAAGGGTGTAGAGTTACATTCAAGCTATTTTAAGACATTTTTTTTACAGGAAAAAAACATTTTGGTGATCAAATACAAGTTTTAAGGGATACAATTATTGATGGGGGACTTTAAATAAACTTTAAAGAGAATTAACAAATCACAGATTCTTTATTTCATTACATTTTACAAAATATTCCAACTTTTCTGGAATTGGGGTTGTACATAGATCATGTCTATTTTTATTTTATTTTAATATTTTCTATTTATTTTATTGTAACAATATTGTATTTATGTACATGAAACATTCTCTTAAAGAGACAGTAACCAAATCACATTTATTTTCTAAATTGTCATAATTTTATCAACCTTGAGGAGGACATTAGCATATCTCTAAACTTATTTCTCATTTTAATTTCATAGTTTTAGTTAGTTTAATATAGATTTTTCCCTTTTGATTTTGGGGTGAACCTATATGTTCATGATAATTTTTGTGAGATTCACCTGCAGAAAATAAACTTAATACTTATGCTTGAGTTGTACAGAACAGATTCTTTGTTTATACATTTATATTCGCTGCTAAACGGTCACAGTCATCGACGTGACATTTCTCAGTGTCTCTCTCTTTCCTCATGGGGAAAGTTGTGATCAGTATTGATTAGAAGGTGAAGGATTCGTGTTTAAACGGATCTATAGCTGAGGCTTTCTAAACAAAGTGTTAGGTAACAGACTTTCTGTTGTTGTTCGCATTCATTTCGTTTATTGCCTTGATTATCAGGCTTCTGGTCTGTTCTGGAGCAATATTGACTCTCGAAGACAAGTTATTGAAGGCACACAAAACCTTTAAGTGCATACACTTAATGTAAACACACGGAGCAGTGGCTGGGTTGATGAAAACAACAGAAGTCTCCTGAACACAACGAGAGTTGTTTCAACACTACACAAATAGAAAAGAAAAGAAAAATGAGATCTCTGTAATATCGCCATTGTTACTCCTAGACATCAGTTTATTAGATGGAGAGCAAAGAGAGACTTACATCTTATTTATAGTGTGTCCCCTCTAGGGTTTCATAAGATATCGCAACATTTTTTCAAATTGTGCTCAGATTTGCCAAGATGCCAAGCAACAAAAATCAGACGTCAGAATGAATCAGTGGTGGTGTTGTTAACTAAAACTAAAACTATTAAAAAACATTTTCAGTAATTGAAATAAAGCTGAAAAAAATAATCTATTAGATTAAAAAAATTAAAGAAACAAAGAAACAAACAAAAAAACAAGAAAACACAAAAAAGAGTTTTTGTTTTGAGAAGTTTTGGCAACTAAAAAAATAAACTGAAGTTAAAGTAGGCCTGCTAAAATGACTAAAACTAATATAAAAATTAAAGCTCAATAGAAATATTTTTAAAAAACAGAAATATTGTAATTTCTAAAACTTAAACAACAATTAAAATGAAAACTGATCATTTGAAAATAAAAGCTAATTCAAAATATGAATAAATACTATATTAGTATGTAAATAATATTAAAATGAAAGTTAAAGTTGAATAGAAATATTTTAAAAAGCAGAAACTAATAAAAATGACAAAGCACAAAAAATAATAAAAACTAAACAAGTAAAAACTAAACATAAAAATATTTATAAATACAATAATAGTATGTAAATAATATTAAAATAACACTTACACGAACATTTCTCATCAAATTCTACCAAAAATTAAATGAGCTATGCTCATCCTTAAAGTTCCTGGAAGTATTTTTTTTATGGAATGACAGAAAATATTCATACAATTTAACATCTGACTAAATTAGAGGTGTCAGATTCTTTGTTTAGGAATTTTCTGTCATTAATCTTGTGTGTTCACACTACAGCCCATATATGGGAAGCAGGAAGTTTGTTGTTGAAGTAGGCGGGGTTTTGGAAAGAGGGGGGTATGTCTAACAGTCCCAGAGTGGCTACTATCACTTACTGCACCTTTAAATGAAGCATCAAAGGAATATAATGTCTCCTGAGCCATTAAAGAGCAATCTTTGAGCAATAAAATGTCCCTCTGGGCTGGCTCAGATGACCTAACTGGGGACTGATAAGTTTACATCTCTTTATCTGTCAGTTTCAGTATAGATTTGAGTGTGCTTTTGTGGTTAAGTATATGTGTGCCTTGTACAGAACCATATGGCAGCACTGGGGGCAAAATAACAGCAGGACCTTTTCTGTGAGTCTGTGAAGAGTTGAGGATGTTGTTTTTGCACCAGATTCCCTTTGTAAGCTTTGTGTGTGTGTGTGTGACCTGAAAGCTGCTCAGCAGTAGGGAAGCTTAACCTAAAGACACGGTTGCTTAACCCCCCTCACACATGTGTGTAAGTGTGTGTTTGTGCGGTAATGCGCGTGTATACAGCATGCACAGCTGCAAAGTACCACACGTTCATTTGCTACACTCTTCCTTTTCCTGTTCTTGAGCACCGACGGCCCTGCCTGTCACTCTGAGTCGGACGGCTCAAATTTTCGCCTGTGCTCGCTGCGGGCTGTCAAAATCAGCCCTCTCAGAAAAAATTATGAGATTTTTCCTCACGTCTAGGCCACTATGCGGCGGTTCAGTGCAGATTAGGCTGCAGTGATGGATAAAACCCTTGAAATTATTATTCCACAGATTGGGTGTGTGTGCAGATGAGGTGAGTGTGGATGCAAAGGGATTATTTGTACATGATGCTCTGTGTTATGGGAAACTGCTGTATGCTTATGGAGCATGTGGGACATTAATCTGTGCTTTAGCTTTCGTAGTATTTTTAGAGAACTTTGTGTGAGAAAGGCGTAAATCCGCACAGCTCTGTCACATGAAACAATGTTCACAAACTATATTATTTCCATAATGTGTGGTGGAACTTGATTTTAGCTATTGTGAATTGATTATAGTAACAATATGACAGGCAAATTTGATGTTAATTCTCGACTTGTAAACAACTGGACGTCAGAGATTTGTGAACTTGTCTTTCCGTATTCATTATTCCGGTGGCTGTCAGCATAATTATAAACCCACACCAGTAACATAAATTTCCTGGTTGTGTCAGAGATTGGCCTACCCACTTTGATCTGTGGCGAATCTTTTGATCATTTAGGTCAGAGTTTCAGGAGCATCTGCCACAAAAAGGCAACCTGCATCTCAACATAAAAAGGCACAATGGCACAATGGCTGCTTTTAAAACAAAGCTTATTTTATGTGTTAGTTTATGCTATTATCATGTATATTTTAGAATTACTGAAATAATTAGGACTAATTATAATAATTAAGGTATAGCAGGCGATTGTCTGGTTAGGTTTTGTGTCATGTTCTCAGTTCATGTTTTCATGTCTTTTATTTTGGAGTTGGTTTGTGTTGTGTGTTTTCATGTCCCCCTCATGTTTCACGTCTGTTTCTTGCTTGTTCTTGTGTCATGTTATCATTGAATAATTGTGAGAACTGCTAAAAAAAAAAACGCTCTGAAAAAGAAATATCACAATATATCATCTTTTTTTACAGTGTCTGTGATTTTATTGCCATCCGTATTCAGAATGTCAGTGTTTTTCTCCCACCACTAGGGCTGTGTATCGCCAAGAATCTGACGATACGATACGTATCACGATACAGGGGTTACGATACGATATATTGTAATATATATTGCGAAACTGTTAGACAGGCGATATATTGCGATATTTGTTCTTTTTTTCTTTTAGAGTTTTTTTTTTTAACAGTTCTGTTTGTAATTGGTTGTTTTTGTCATGTGACTGCCCATTTTCTTATATTGAATCCCCATGTTCGCCATGTTTCCTTGTCGCATATGAAAATGTTTCCGCTGTTCCATGTTCCACATGCCAGGTCATAGTTTATTGTCAAGCTCATGGTTTATGTCTTTGATTTAGTTTTGGATTAGCCTGGGTGCCAGCCCGAACCCCGCCCACATTTTTTGGACGGGAAGTTCGGTCTGGACTCGATCCATTGTGGAGTAATTATGCTCGGCTCCCAGAAGGCCGAGCCAATCAAATTGCCAGGGCGGGCTTTAATCGATGATGGACAGGCTATCTGCGGTTACGTAACCACCCACGTCATCAAAGAGCGCTTGGGTTGAATTGGTTTTCACCAACGATGACTGTAGCTGGAGAAGTAAGATGTTTAGATTCCGCTATTACGTCTGTAATAAAAATTTTAAAAGACGAACAAAGAACCGCAATCAAGGCATTTGTCGATGGGAAAGATGTGTTTGCCGTCCTTCCAACAGGATTCGGCAAAAGTTTAAGTACAAGTTCAACATACGTCACTTACTGCGTTGCTCTGATTGGTTGTAGGTCTATCCAATTGAGTGCAGAGTTTTTTTTTTTTTACTGGTTCGGTTAAGACACGCCCCATAATTCAAGTGCAATGGAGCAGTATCAGACTCACATTCTGCCTAGAATATGAGTATGACGAAGTCAGGCTAGTTTTGGATACCACCATTGTAAATAAACTGCACTTGGGTTCTCTACACCCTCAATTTCATCTGCTCCATGCCATTCATCTGCTCCATGTAACATTACAGGAGTAAAAGAACCCTTTTTTGTTTCAAATACTCCTAAACATCTGTTTGTGCACTGCAAAAGGTCCTGATCCATGATTTCACTGCATGCTATAATGAGAAAAGAGATAATTAATTAACCATTTAATTAATTTTAAGATTTATGTTTTAATGAGATTTATTTTTAATTTATGAAAGATACATTTTGAGATGGAAGGCTTGCTTTGCTGAAGGTGATTAAATATCAAATAAGTTGAGGAATAGTATTAGGGGTACAAATGCCCCTATATTAAAAATTTCCCTTATGTTTTTTTAGCTCCATTGCACTCTATATTTAATTATATTTATATTAATTATATTTAACAATTATAAATCATACTGAATAAAGGGCTTAAAACAAAAGTGCAACACCTCACTGAGTTCATTGTTCAAGAACAAGCAAATTTAATTGCAACAAAGACAGAGAATATTTTTCTGTATCATCTTTTATCACTGTAATTGTCTCTCTGTGAGGTTGTAATCTAATCTTCCTCATCATTTACTCCATTTGTTTGTATGTGTCTGTTTCTGCCTGTTTATTCCATGAGCAACAGCAACAAAATCACCATCACTCTACAAAGGGACTTAGTTATCATATTTTACAGTGACACCTGTGCAGTGGTAGCTTTTTAAATGTTAATTATCCTAATTTCTCCTTTGTTAAAATCAGTAGGTCATTTGGGATAATAAGCTACATCTGGCAGACCTCTTTAAAAAAAAAAAAAAAAAAAAAAATCCCACTGTGGTTGCACAGTTTGAATAATGAGCATGTATAAGGTCAATTGTATTTTATATGAGTTTTTATTTTTTTTTTTTTTACAAACAATAAGCAATATTCGATTCAATGAAGCACTTTTAGCAGCAAAAAAAAACAAAACAAAAAAAAACATTCTTACATAGCAGGCTACATTTGGTGATCCTACACTCTGCGTTCTGTGAAAAGCTATTATTATTTATTCTTCATAATGATTTCCAAAACGTTTGAAATTTTACTGGGATCCAATTTGTTGATTGCACATTATCCTCTACTTTCCTCTGATTGCCTGTGTATTCTGTTCCCCCCTCCCTTTGGTTGTCTGCAGGCTCTGCACTGACGAGGCCTCCCCTTCCCGTGCCTGGAATATTCTGGATCCTAGGAGGGTTTTTTAGTCATCACTATGAACAGATTCTTTAGGAGACTCTAGCATTGCAGACCCCACCAAGGAGGGAAGAGGCTGGGCACGGAGCCCCTTATATCCCATATTCAAAGTTGGACATAGCAAAGGACCCAAGAACCATGTAGTGTAACTCTTCCCACCACAGGGGGGCGGGTTAACTTTGTAGTTCTTTTTTGTACTGTTTTTTTTTTTTTTGGGACTTGGTCTACAAGGTGAGCCAGAAATGGTCTTGCACACCTCTCCCTACCCCAGTGCCTTCCTCAGCTTTCTGAGTCGTCTGTCTTGGGCCTTTGTTTTCCCTTGCTACTGGCTGTTGGACCGGTTGTTGGCCTCCTGTGTAGCAACATCACTGGAGAAACGTAGACGCTCCCAGGATCCCTGCTCTTTTCTGGCACTCGGGGTCCTGATCTCTACACCGCTCTACCTGGTGCTGTTACTAGCATCCTTACCCTTCGCCTTAATTGGCTTCCTCTTGTGGGCCCCACTGCAGACCATCAGGAACCCCTATATCTACTCTCACCAGAAACCAGACAAGCATGGTGCTGAGCAGGGAGTATCGGCTGGAACCGAGGCGGCACTTGCTGAGTGGCGTCCACAAGGTCGCAGCTTTTGCTTCGGCAGTGCCAATGTTTGCCTGCTTCCAGACTCGCTTGCACGCTTCAACAACCTTGCGGACACTCAACGCCGAGCTCGGGAAGTGGGCAAGCGGATCTGTAATGGTGCCAGCAGACCCCAGATCAAGATATATATTGATTCACCCACCAATACTTCAATTAGTGCAGCATCGTTCTGCAGCTTGGCCACTCAGGGCTTCCGCCGCACCTCTTCTTTGGACCATCGTCCTGAGCCTGTGGTCACCACTGAAACTGAGAATGAGGCCTTAACCGAGTGTCCCGTTCACCCCTCAGGAGGTACAAGCTCGGATTGCCCCATCCACAACACTGAAGCCCAGAATTCCTCAGAGTGTCCTCTCCACTCCAATGCAGAAGAGCATGCTCCAGATTGTGCTGTCCACCAGTTTGCAGATCCACAGTCCTCTGGTGAGTGTCCAGTACATAGCAACATCATCCAGAACTCAGAAGACTGTCCTCTCCATCCGGCTGGAGTGCAAATCAGCATCACCTCTCCTGATTCTGAGCCAGTCGAGGATGAAAAAGGAAACCATCAGACCGGGGACGGGGATACGGGTAGCCTAGAAAGCCGCACAGCCTCTCGTGAATCCCTGGTTCGCTTCCACGCAGCTGATGGAGGCATATCCCCCAACAACACCCTTTCACAACACCGCACCTCAGTCTTCAAAAGACCGATCGGGCGCAAGCGCCGTCACGGCGATGACAGCTTTGACCATGAGATCTCTGCCTTTTTCCCAGCCAACCTGGACTTCCTTTGTCTGCAGGAAGTCTTCGACAGGCGGGCTGCAGACAGGCTCAGGAGGCAGCTGCATCGCTATTTTCCCTTTGTGCTGAGTGATGTGGGACGCTATGGCTGGAAAGGCTGTTGCTCACGGTTCAAGTTCTTGAACAGCGGGCTTCTGTTGGCCAGTCGCTACCCTATTTTGGATGCCCATTATGAATGCTTCCCCAATGGGCGCAGCGAGGATGCTCTGGCTGCTAAAGGAGTTCTTTTTGCCAAGGTGAGCTTCTTATACTCCTTTCGTATAGCTTTATTTAGGCTTAGCATGTCAAAGTTTAAGCTGTTTGCCTTGATTGAAGTCTTCGCAAGGATACTGTATTCGTTCTTTTTAACTTCTGTTGGTTTATGCTTCACCCTACATTGATGTAAATTGCAGTGCAGCTTTCAAATTGATTAACTGCATCCCGAGACCTGCAATGTAAAGGGATCTCTAAAAGTTATAGTTTTGTATTAAACCAATTCATTTTGAATGACAAAAATGTTTTATACCTGCTGTGAAACATTTGATGCATGTGATTGATATTGAAACGAGACATTAGGGCTTGTTCCAGTTCTTGAACGTTTCATGGCATGTGTCTGGAGTTGAAGTTGGACTCGTGGTTTGAGCGTTACTCAAACAACCTGAATAATTTACAACTAGCCCTTTGTAGCCCAGAGGGCTTGTTTGAAACACTCATCTGTCATGCTTTCTGAAACGCAGGCTTCCTGTCTTTGTTGAACCATAGTTGGATGTACAGCTCTATTGCATTATATATGTCTTAATGGAGCTGTGCACTTATACTGAGTAGATATTACAATTCAAGAAGTAGTTTCACTCTGAAACAGTATTGTATGCTCATTTTAATCTGGATATTGTAAAGACAGAGTCATTAGTCTTTCAGCTGGTGTTGCTAGCATTCTACATAAAGTTTATATAAGAATCTGTGAATGTATGCTCTAGCAACTGATGGATTATGAACTAAGGTGGCATTTAATTACAATGATGAAAGTCCAGGCCAGTGGTCCTTTAGATCTTTATGTACTCAAGAACATACACATATTTAGCATTAGTGCTTTCAAAAGTACTGACTTCGATACCAAGTCGATACTGAAATTTCAAAAATTTGAGCACTGTTGAGCATATTCATAAACACCTGATTGGTCTTTGTGTTCACACACTCAACATATATATCTGTGATTGGCTACAATGATCAATGCACGGCAGTGTTTGAAAGCGTTTTGGGAGTAGGAATATATGTATCTGCGTAAGCACTCGGTGATGATCATCATTGGTGTCTATTTACAACATGTTTTTGAAGCGTTGATCATTGTAGCCAATCACAGACATATCTGTTGAGTGCGTGAACACAATGGCCAATCAGAGATGTTTACGAATCTGCTCAAAGCGTCACATTTTTTAAATTTCAGTACCAACTTGGTACTTTTGACAACACTATTTAGCATAAGAAACATAGGTTTCGTTTGAACTAGCTCTGTACCTATTTTAAAGCATAGAAGGTAACAAACATTATGGGTGTGTTTTAGCGAACTTTGAACAACAAATTGTTCTGATGAATTGAACCATTGAATATAACTAGCATTGTGCTAATTTTCAGTTTCAATTACAAGAAGTTTGTTTATGCTAGCATATGGACAGTCTATGAGTACAAAAGGAAAGTTTAAAGCACAGTTGTTAGAACATTTTAGAGCTCTGGATTTTTGTGTATAATGACTTGAAATGTCAATTGCACTAATGTTGATATTTGCTAACGTTTGCATGTTGTGTTGTTGCATGTTGCTTAGCATGTGGGAACTTGTGTCTGTAGTTGTGCATGATATTATCTTAGTTTTTTGTTTGCGTAACCCTCATTTAGAGTGATGATGAGCACAGGCTTTTTGGGTTGAGATATCATTACTCTCTCAGCACTGTATCTGATTCTGGCCACATTCCAGACCTGATCTCTTTTTCTGTCCAAAAGGGCAAGAGGCCAGCCACCATTATTTGTCAGACAGAGCTGCTAAATACAAACTTTGAATGTGTGTGTGAGAGAGAGAGCAGCCTGTTAAATAGTGAGTACTGTACACAGAGAAACAGAAGGACAATGCCTTTGCCCTGTACGTGAACTCACTAAAGAGATGATTACTTGAATTGACGTTCAATCTTTCATGGGGGTGTAAGTTTAACCAAAAGCTTCTAGAAGTTATTGATGCACTTTTAAGACTCATCCAAGGTCTGCAAACTGAACATTTCACAAAAACAACAAAACTTCTGTCATGCTACTGAAAAATGTATTCAGTAATGTTGGTATTTTTAGGTCATTACTCCCCAACACTGTTTTTCACCCCTTGGCATTAGGAGTAATAAAAGGTCAGCTTTTGATAAATAAAGACAGACGAACAATTCGTAGAGGGGGGAGGGGTGTAAATTGGACAGGGGGAGAGAAGAGGGAGGGATGTGTGTGGAGTGGAGATATTAATTAAAAATGCTTCCCGTAGGAATGAGCAGCCCTTTAATTAGGGCCTTTCAGCATGTATGTTCAGCCCTCTTATTATTATTCAAGAGCTCTCCACACTCTTAACGTTGAAGGCTCATTTAGGGTTTGCATGATCATTAGCAAATTGGTGACGTGTGTGTCCGTACATTCCATGCCAGCTATAAGTTGTTGGGAATTGTTATAGTGTCCTAATCAATGCGCAAAAGCTATAAGCTACACTTTCGTTCAAAGGTTTGGGCCAGTAAGATTTTTTTTTAAATTGACAGGGTTTCTATTTCAAATTAGTAAATGCTGTTCTTTTGAACTTTCTATTCATCCTAGAAAATAAATGTATCACTGTTTTCAAAAAACATTAAGCAGCACAACTGTTTTCAACATTGATAATAATAAGAAGAAATGGGTTTTTGAGTGCTAAATCAGCATATTGGAATGTGACACTGAAGACTGAAGTAATGGACTACTGGAATCAGGAATAAATTACATTTGAAAATATATGAAAATAGAAAAGTTATTTTGAATTGTAACAATATTTCACAATATTATTGTATTTTTGATTAAATAAATGCAGCCTTGGTGAGCATCTTGATAAAAATCTCATTGGTCAAACATCTTGCTCTGTTCGGACAGACAAATTTCAAGACTTTCATTGCTCATTTGAAATGAATAGTTCATGCATCAGCATTCAAAACTATCCCAGGTCCACCCAGACCATTTATGGAAACTATGGCTACGTTCAGAATGCAGGTAAATGTGGCCCAAGTCTGATTTTTTTGTCACAACAGTGTTGACGAGCACAAACCACATGGAATCTGATCTTTTTGATTCTGATTTGGGCCACTTCCATATGTGATCCTAAATCCAATACAGGTCATATGTTTTGCAATGCGACCTCAGTCTGAACAGTCAAATTGGAATTCATGCCACTTTTACGTCACTCTAGATCAACATTCGTCACAATTCTGCACTCATGGGAGTCTATTCAAAGATTTTACCTACCTAACATTATCAAGACAGTTGTGAAAGGTAGAAAGTAATGTGTCAGAACTCATAAGTATCATAGTGACAGCACTATATACAAGCAAAAACATCATAAATGTTTAAAAAAAAAGTTCTGTTTACACTGGAATCTGAAACTGGCCACATTTAAAACAACGTGAACAAAATCGGAATTGAGCATTAAGTGTGAATGTAGCAAAATAAAATATTAACAGAGGTTGTTTATATATAGAAATGTTAAAGGTAGAGTATCAAAAACAGCTTGTTTAAATCTAAAGGTCAAAGTTCATGTAACAACAATGGAACAAATCTCCATTAATAGTGCATAAAACAATTCGTACACAAGTTGTTGTGTTCAGTTCAATGGGATAATTATGGATGAATGGATTTATGAGTGACATACGCATAAATTTGTTCTGCTTGTGTATCATGAATGAGGCCCAGAGAGGGCGTAAAATGGTTGTACAATACTTAATTACTGTTTTTATTGCAAGAAAATTGACTGCTATTATACATAGTGCTCAGGAGGAAAAATTAAAATGCTGAAGGATTGCAAAATTGTCCCCTTAAAACTTGGAGATTGTACAGCAATCAGTGCCGCCTTTCAGCGGTAAAAGACCGTGACCCACTGCTCCTGCTGTGGTCAGCTGTATTTGCAATGCATTGTTAGTGTAAAGTACTTGCCGTCTTCAGATTTAGTCATGTCTTTTCTGTGTGTGTTATCAGCTCAGCATTCAGGCTGCCAGTAGGAGTGGATTAGAAGAACGGGAGGAAGTTCATTAGACTGCCAGCCTCTGTGCGTGTGCGTGTGTGTGTGTGTGTGTGTGTGTGTGTGTACTGGACTTACTTAGCCAGCCGACTGTTTCTCCTTTGGGCAAATAATCTTTAACCTTATAAGAGATCCCACAAGTGGCAGACGCATTCCAATTAGCATACTGCTCATTAGCACTTATTTGCATGTAAGCACACACAATCAAAACACACAACCTTACATGGACTTAAAACATTGCGCAAGGTCACACAATACCCTGGCACACACGCAAGACACTAGGATTGCCACAATAGCAACATTTCAGTATCTAAAACCAATACCAGTGAAATTTAAAATTTTTTCAATATTAATTTTGATACCTCACATTCCTATAATTTATTTTATATGGTATTTTTGACATACATGTTTTTTTTTGTCCTGCCTAACTGACTGTTTACTTTAATACCTTGGCAAAATATGTATTTTGCCAATGAAGTGTATGTGTGCACATAGACATGAGCATTCAAAAGCAGTCAGCTGCATTAAACATTAAATTTAGGCCTAAATATTTTTTGTGTATTTGAATTGCAATTTTTTCTTTGACGCAAATTTGTCAGTCATAACTTAAGTAAGAGACGGTAAGAGACTTTTTTTGGGTGGGTTAGAGACTCGTTGTCTTTTTCTTTTTTTGCTCGTTGCTTTGTTATGAGAAAGAATGTCCAGAAAAATGAATTTCATTGATGTCATTCGGAGTAACTAGGGATGGGCATTTTTCCAAAATATTGTATTCGAATATTTGGGCTCGTAAAAAACGAATATTCGAATATTCGCTTATTTAAATTACCTTAAACAATTCATCAAGAGTTTGTAACCATTTCTGAACAAGCTTACAATTAGGCAATATACACAACAAGCTTACGTTATATCTTAAGCTTTTTCTTTTAGTTTAAAGCATTAAACAATCTGTGCAAACAAAAAAAAAAAAAAAAAGTAAATTACAAAAGCATTTAAGATCAAGCAGTGCGAACTAGAAAAACGCTAATAAAGCAGACAGTGCCAGTTATCGTACAAAACGTACATAATACACTCGAGAGAGTAGCCTATATGGTTATCGTTTTCATATTGTTTCACATGTTCATGTTGAAAAAAACAATAATATTATCTACATGCTCAGGTAAGAAAACGCGCCGCGCTGACAGACATTGCAGAAACAAGATAATGATAATACATAACGGTATGCTAAGCTACGTTTCTAACAGTAGCACTTTGTGTTTTCTTTTTGTAAATATGTCTCCCTCGACGAAATTTAAAGGAAGCATATGTCTTAAAATCATTTTGCTATCAGATAAGTTATCTTCTCGGCTCACTTTGGGTATAGCTGCGCTTAGCCTACCTGTCGTGAATGCAGTGATGGACAGCTGTGTTTCCTCATTTCATGTGCTTTCTCATTATGGTGGTGATATTATGATAACTCAGTTTCATTAATTCATTTGATCAAAAGTAATTCCATTGTGTAAGTTCATTTTCATCCACGTAATTCCAAACTTCGCGAGGCAGACGACAACATTATGTAACGATCAAATTAAAAAAAACTTGTTAAACGCGCTCCACAGCGCCACCCGGTGCATTTAGTTATAACTGCGAGTTTTAGTGCAAAGCAACATAGTAAAATTCGAATAGTATTTTTATTTTTCGAATATTAATTACAGATCGAATATTCAAATATTCAGGAGTAACCAAAATAAAGGGACCATTTTGGATCAAGTCATGCGGTCAATATCATGTGACAGGATGTGACATCATTCAGACGCCTGAAAATGACCACATGGTTGTGAAGCAAAGAAACTAGCTCCCTCTTAACTATTTGCGTGTCCCAAAACATCAGGTAATTCAGTACAACTGCTATAAAACATGGAAAATGTTATAATATTTTAAAAACTTGTACTAAATATAAAATGTTTGATTGTTCTTTTGCTAGCTAGCGAGATATCAGCCTGTTAGTATTGTTGGAAAATATCGTCGAAAAATCGAATTTTGTCCATCTTGTAAAAAATTAATTATATCTCCATTATGTTTTTTTTACACTTTTAAAAACCTTATTCGCCAATGACCTGGGTTTAATTTCTGCACGTAAAAAATCATAGCATAGTTTTAAAAGTATTTGCATCTATTTAATTTTATTTAAATATTCATTTTTTTCAAAATGCATTTATTCAAATTGCTTAGAACCAACATAAATCTGTTCATTGTGAAAACAATTACATTAATTAATTTGAAAATGAACATGGTTAAAATATTGCTAGCCATGGAAAAATATTCAATTAGTTTTAATGTATAAGAAACAAATTTGATTTATTGATGATAAATATATAAACGTGGTTTTTGTGAATTTAAAACACATTCAGTTTATTACTATTACAGAAGTCTTGCCTTTTTCTTAACCGTTTCATTTATGCATGACTGACAAATATGCATCACGTAAAGTTTCTTAGTTTGTTCCTGCTAAAACTCTGTAATCCAACCTGTAATTGCAATTCAGATATAAATCTTAAAAGTATTCAAGTTTTTTTTAAGTCAGGCATTATCATCTAATTGTTGGTGCTACCGATACTGTAAAATATTTTAAAGTATTTGTATATTTTATTTTATTATTTATTTTATTTTATTATTCCCTACAGACACATAAAACATTTTCAGGCCTTTGAGATACCTGCCTCCTCTAGTCTGTCACTGTAAACACAGACACTTAGCCAAGCATGGATAAACATTTAAAATATTCATATGCTAGGACCCAGAAAGAGAACTATGAAGCTATGGAACAGAAGAAGGCAATGAAGCTAAGTGAGGAAAAAGTGAGCAATGAAATGAAAGAGGACTAGCCCAGTTTGATTCAATGCAATGAGCTCATGGTGGAGATCACATGGTCAGACTCTCATTAGTGTAATTAAATCTACAAATAACCTCTATAAAGAACAATGACATTTATTATCACCCACTGCTGAAATTTAAAAGTTGCACTCTGTGTAGGGCCTCAGTATTTGGAAGGGGGTTGAAAAACTTTGTCCAGCTTTACTGTAGCTCTCAGCACTTTGAATAGGAGTCTTTGCTGGGAATGAGCCAATGTAAGTCATTGAATGAGTTACACTGAATGGGCCATCTGGATGAAAACAGGACAGAGAGATGGCAGAATGAATAAACTGGCTAACTTTCACTGTCTTACATTTGCTGTCATTTAATGCTCAGCTACAGTTACTCAATATTCAGTCTGCTCACTGATGTGCTGATATTATGCATGAACCAAAAAAGAAAAACAGGAAGAAATGTAGGGATTTGGTGCAGCTGGATAAAATGATGATATGAGCAGGTGTTGAACCGCTCAGAGCAGTGCATGCTCTGACTCTTACCTTTTAACATGGTCCCCAGACATTATGACAGAAGAAGCTGACAGAGAGAGAGTGTAACAGTGCTCAGGGGTGTTTGACAGCATTTCATAACTGATTTTGCATTTCAGTAACACGTTTGATGTGGCAAAGTTCTCACTCTTCAATCTCTTTTGTCCTGCTGCTCTATTCTCTCAGGTGCAGGTTGGATGCTCTGCTCAGGAACAACGGGTTGTTGGATATATCACTTGTACTCATCTGCATGCTATTGAAGGTAGGTGTCTACACACACACACAGAGTAGACGGAAAGGGTTAGTTCACACAAAAATTTAAATTCTATCATTAATTACTCACCCTCATGTCGTTCCAAACCCGCAAGACCTTTGTTCGTCTTCGTAACACAAATTAAGATATATTTGATGAAATCCGAGAGCTCTCTGACCCCTCCATAGACAGCAATTTAATTACCACTTCCAGGTTCTACATCAGAACGCTGACTCAGTATTGTTTTGTTTTTGTGCACAAAAAGTATTTTTGTCACTTTATAACATTAAGGTTGAATTACACATGAATTATTTTAATGATGTCTTTACTACCTTTCTGGGCCTTGAAAGTGGTAATTAAATTGCTGTCTATGGACAAGACATATACCTCTTAGATTTCATAAAAAAAAAAAAAAAAAAAATCTTAATTTTAGTAATTAATGTAATTAATGACAGAAATTTCATTTTTGGGTGAATTAACCCTTTAAAGGTGCAGTAAGCGATTTCTGAGAAACACTGTTGATATTTGAAACCAACCCAAACAAACAAACCCCTCCCTTCATTGCTCCGCCCCCAAAATGCACAAACATGTAATGCAAGTGTTGATGTTTCTTTATCATATCTGAAGTGATGCAAAACAATTCTTGGTCCCACTTTATATTAAAGGTGCCCAAGAACGTTCTTTCTTTCTTTTTCACTTTCAGCTCAAAATACCCCATAGATTTTTTTAAATACATTTTTTTAACTGCCTATTTTGGGGCATCATTAACAATGCACTGATTTACACTCGGCGCCGCCCCCTTAAATCGTGTGCTCCCTGCCACACCAGCTGTCGACTATATTACAGCGCATTTAGAAAGTTCACACAGCTAATATAACCCTCAAATGGATCTTTACAAGATGTTCGTCATGCATGCTGTATGCATGCTTCGAATTATGTGAGTAAAGTATTTATTTTGATGTTTACGTTTGATTCTGTATGAGTTTGAGGCTATATGCTCTGTGGCTAATGGCTAATGCTACACTGTTGGAGAGATTCATAAAGAATGAAGTTGTGTTTATGCATTATACAGACTGCAAGTGTTTAAAAAATGAAAATAGCGACGGCACTTGTTTCCATGAATACAGTAAGAAACGATGGTAACTTTAACCTCATTTAACAGTACATTAGCAACATGCTAACGAAACTTTTAGAAAGACAATTTACAAATATCAGTAAAAATATCATGCTATCATGGATTATGTCAGTTATTATCGCTCCATCTGCCATTTTTCGCTGTTGTTTTTTTTTACCTAGTCTGATGATTCGGCTGTGTGCAGCTCCAGACGTTAACTGGCTGCCCTTGTCTAATGCCTTTTATAATGTTGGGAACATCATGGGCTGGCATTATGCAAATATTGGGGCGTACACCCCGACTGTTACGTAACAGTCGGTGTTATGTTGAGATTCTGAGGTCTTTTAAACAAATGAGATTTATATAAGAAGGAGGAAACGATGGGGTTTGAGACTCACTGTATGTCTTTTCCATGTACTGAACTCTTGTTACTTAACTATGCCAAGGTAAATTCAATTTTTGAATCAAGGGCACCTTTAAGTGGCCTTAACTACTATGTACTTACATCAAAAAATAAGTACAATGTACTTATTGGGTTCATATTGAATTGCAAAACACTTTTGCTGCTATTGAGGTGGATACGGGTAAGGTTAGAGAAAGCTTTGGTGGTGTGGGTAGGTTTAACGGTAGGGTTAAGGGTTAAGGGATGGGTCAACAGTGTAATTATAAATGTAATTACAGAAATTAATTACAGATGTAATTACATGCAGGTGTTTTTAAAATATAAGTACAATGTAAAAACATGTATGTACACAATAAGTGCATTGTATCAAATGATTAATTTAAATGTAAGTACATAGTAGTTAAGGCCACTTAATATAAAGTGGGACCCAATTCTTTGTGTAAAATAACGTGAAGACGAACGAACGACAAGGAAGAACAAAAACTTAACATAAAATACACAAGAATACTGGATATACAAGCAAGAATTGGTTGTTATAAGCAGGGTTTGACAATAACACCCACCAAATGCTGCAGATTTCAGCAGTGGAGTGTAACGCAGTCATATATATATATATATATATATATATATATATATATATATATATATATATATATATATATTGACGGACAGGGTCGTAAAAAATCCATCATAATCTATTATTACCCGTCACTTTAATTTTCACATCTTAAGTATAATAACACATTTAATTGCTTTTATATGTGAACAAAAATAAAAGCAATTAAATGTGTTATTATAATTAAAATATGAAAATTAAAAGACGGGTAATTCACACGTGAAATTTCTCTGTACTGCACTATAGGCGTGTTGGTAGCCATTAAAGAAAACGTAGTTTCATACTCGTTTAAATAGTCCTATGTTATGTTTTAAATTCATCCATTTGATTATGAAAAGTAAAGAGCATGAGTAAGATGCATCATAAGATGCGCAATATATCAGGAGACATGGAGTATGTCAGACATGATTTTGACCACTTCATTAAGTTTTGTTTTTTTAACTACCGTTTTGGCGCTCTTTAATGTGGCGTCATAGATCGTTGTAGCTTCTGGGTACTTGCCTGTGCGTTATCAAACGCATAGCAAAAGATTCGTGCCAGTTTAATTTTTGTTCTGGATCCAGTGCTCTGCTGCTACATTGGAGCGCACTCGCCACCATCTGGATAGGGGTGGGAATTACAGTTACAATTTACAATAGATCACCCTCAGTGTAATCTGTCACCGTGACGGACGGATAATTTTCGGTTAACGCGACCTCTGATATATATATACACTCTAAAAAATGCTGGGTTGAATATGGACAAAACCAGGGATTGGGTTGTTTTTACCCAGCCATTTTTTTTCAACCAATTTTGGATTTATTTTTTTAGCCAGCAATATAGTAATATAGTAAAAGGCATGTTTTTGCTCACTCCCAAATAGGGAAAAATTTGTGGGGTATTTCAAGCTTAAACTTGACCAGACCAGAGACTTATATTACATCTTGTGAAAGAGGGCATAATAGGTGCCCTTTAACCCAACCTGCTGGGTTTGTCCATATTTAACCCAACTTGGGTTGTTTTTAACCCAGCATTTTTTAGAGCGTATGTATATAATTTTTTTTTTTTTACATATATACAGTTGTAGTCTTTTAAAAAGCCATCTGAAATAATAAACTAAGTGTAATGTAGTGTTGTCAAAAATATACATTTTTCGATAAATATCAATACTGAAATGTCTGGAATGCTTCCAATACTCATTTTCCACAGAATAGATACACAATACCAGCTGCACTTTCTCGCTCTCTCATCTCTGTGACAGTGAGTTGACACACAAACCTGCTTCACCCCCACTTACTCGTTTCATTTGCTCCGGATCAATATTGTTGGAGTTACAGGGCTTGAATTTCGGTGTGGGATTGCGTGTATCGTGCATAATTTTACTCATTCCCACAGATTTTGTGCACAGAGTTCGTTCTTATCTGCTTATTGTGCTTAAAGTCAAATACACACAAAATAATGTCAAAATGCTGGCCTTAGCAAGTATTCACATAAACAAAGTCAGTTATGTTTTAAATGAACATAAACAGTTGTGAAAGAAAATGCATGTGTAACAGTGTAATAGATCCGTGCATCAGGTCTTAAAGTGACAGCAGCCTAATATACCTGCTGCCAAATTATGAAATAATATTAAAAATGTTAAAATTAATATTAAAAACTGATAACATGGGCAGATTTTCCCCATGTTATCAGTGTCAAAATTGTGGTGAAAATGCTGAGTGGCTAGTATCTTGGTGGCTGGTGAGCAAAAAAGTTAACATCAAGCCCTGATTATGAAAATTATATTACAAAAACTATCTATAATATTGAATTGTTAAATCTGTAATAATTATGTTGTTTTATTATGTTCATTTTTATAAATGATTTCACCTCAAATCAAGTTCTTAAATTAAGCTAATTATCATTTTAAAAAGTTGTTAATTAGTGTCGTTATGAAGCAGTTTTTTTGTAGTCAGAACTACAAGGTTCCCACAATGTGGGTTTTTCAGGGTTTAGACACACTCATGAACCCCAGTGGAGCTGCTCTGTGGAGTACTCTGACTAGAGCGCTGATGCTGAGTGATCCTGACAGGTTTGTCCTGACCCTACAGCTCATTCGCCACACATCTGAGTAGATTTCCACATAGAGCAGGGAAACGGTTATGTGTATGTGTGCATTTTTGTGTGAACCATGAAAAACGAGTTATCTCAGTAGCTTGTGTCATGCACACACACCTGAATCGGCACTTCACATGCAGGGCCTGTGACATCACTGCATGTTGACCCCTTGTTCTCCGCTCCGATTAATCAACGTATCCCACTCGCCCACAGGGTCCCGGTTCCCATGACGACGGGCTCTCGCCGTTCCTGGCGTCAGCCCTATTTAAGGCTCACGGTCTCTAGCGCTCATTTTTTACGAAGACACTCTTGCTATTCCGGGATCCACCTACGCCTCCGTGTGTCTGCCACCCGTTCTAATTATAGAGTAGGGGCTATTTCAGGAGGATAAATGAAACATGAGGGAACGATGCAAGAAACGGGGAAGAAGACAAGAGAAACCTGATTATGCTGGAGATGATGCTGGACAGGGACTTTCAGGGACAAGTGTGGTTCAGTTAATAGATGAGACAGCGCATCTCTGGATATTCTCAGTTGCATGTTTTCCCTGTCACACACTATGTGTGTGTGTGTGTGTGTGTATTATAGACTTTGACAGTGCAGAGGTGGATTTAAGTTATTCTTCTGGTGTACGCACTTGTATGTGAGATTACTTGCCTTGGCAATACTAAAATGCATTTTCTTATGAGATTTTAAGGAGCCTAGAAGGAAATTTTATGGCTCATTGGCTGCTCTTTTATGTTTAATGGAGTTCTAAATTGTTTAAGTATCACCCATGACTCAATATTTTTTTTTTTTTTTCCTTTTCAGAGATAACTAAAAAATTGAATGATCTTGAAGAGATTTATTTTGTGACATTTACCAAACGAATGTACATTTTCTCGTTTGTTACCGTTCAAAAGTTTGAGGTCAGTAAGTTTTAGGTTTTTTTAAAGAAATTGAATGCAAGGATGCATTACATTGATCAAATGCAGTAGCGTAACTTTGTTTTAAAAGGTGTGTGGGACATGAATGTGTGTGTGTGTGGGGGGGGGGGGGTATTATTACAATAATAAATACACAAAATTTACTTGTTTAATATGATAGTTTCGTCCTTACATCTACTATAATACAATATATTGTTAGTCTCGAGAGTATTTACGTTAAATAAATACTATGATCCGCGTGTGTCTACTAGTGGTAAATTTTTTGTTCAGCGTGCCAGAGGTTCTGGGTTCTAATCCGCCCTTGTGTAATTTATTTTATTTTTTTCTCATTAAAACCAAAGATGTTCATCAGTGATTGTATATCAAGAGCAGGGACACGTTATGTGCATTTTGTTTTTTTTTATTTCACCGGAACGAATAAAGTCTCAGGCTACAACAGCGTTAAGCGATAGATGGAAGCGCTCTTCCGTGTGAAGAATTTGCACGAGCGCCAAGAGAACGCTGTTGCGCCACTAATAACAGCGGCAACGAGCACTCAACATGATTACAAAAACAACACATCCCAGCGCCAGATCGCCTATTATTTAACACAAACAAACGAATTGCTAATCAACTAGACATGTTTCTTTTGTATTAGATACATCCGTTCCGCAAGATGTTTCAAAAAGTGGTGGGGACAATATCGACCATGGCAAAAATTGGAGGGGACATGTCCCACCCGTCCCATCTGCCAATTATGCCTATGATCAAATGTGACTGTAAAGACTTTTACAATGTTACAAAAGGGTTTCACTTCTTCTTCAACTTCTTCCTGAGTCTGTCCATCAGTGTCCGACAATTTTGAACAATGAAAGACTGAACACCATTATTGACAATCCTCATTTTGGTTGCTTGAGATTCTCCAGCTTTGTTGTTGTTGAGCAACCAAAGCGTGAGCTGTTAAAAAACTCCGCCCTCTTCTGGAAAGCGGGCTGGGAGCAGCAGCTCATTTGCATTTAAAGGGACACAGACAAAAACGGCGTGTTTTTGCTCACACCCAAATAGGGGCAAATTTGACAAGCTATAATAAATGTAAAAGGGGGTGTTATAGGTCACCATTAATGGCAGTGTACACAAGTGAATAAAATAATATACTATTTGAAAATAGATGACTGCAGAATGCCATGATTGTCCAATTAGAATTAAGTAATCAAGTAAACAGTAATTGTTTTTACAATTCCATTTGGAGGTGCAGAAATTATACACTACACCTTTAAGAGATTTTTTTAAAGGTTATTTTTTACCACCAGCAGCACACACACTTCTAACTTCAGCAAGTGTTTGAGGTTTGCAATTAAATTGCTGTTCTTTCTCTCTTGTCTCACTTTCTCTCTCTCTTATTCACTTCTACACCGGCCACTGTCAGCTCCACCAAAGCAGAGAGGAGATGTTACAAAACATCTCCTCGTTTTCTATGCTTCATTGCTCTCTCGCACTCTTCCTGTCTCTGTTTTCCCACCCTGGCCTCATTAAATTGCTACATCTGCCATTACTGCCTCGGAACGAGTCGAGAAAATGTGATAAACTGGATGCACCTCAGTGCGACGCTATTTCATTATATTACAGCGAAATCAAATGAGTTGTTTTGCACAATTCAATCCGTGCACTTTTTATTGAATAAAACCCACCGTAAAATGAAATTCGTGCTTTTATTCGATTTTAGGTCTTGGTTGGTATTGTTTGTGTAAAATCTGTCTTCCTCTCTCAGGTGATTCATCGGTGCGCTGTGAGCAGTTGGACATGCTGCTGGAGTGGGGCGCTGAGTTCAGGAGGACCACCTTGGGCCCCACAGATGAGGAGAAGGTTCTGGAAGATCAGGTGGCCTTCGACGTCATCCTCGGAGACCTCAACTTTGACAACTGCTCCTCAGGTACCAGCATTTTCATCTTTAAAAACATCTGGTTTTAATACTAAAGCAATAAGCAGGCTATGTGGAATCTGCAGATTTAGGATATAAAGATATGTCCTTCAGTTTTTTATTTGATTATTTGTTTTTATCTATCTATCTATCTATCTATCTATCTATCTATCTATCTATCTTATTATATTATATTTTTTATTAATTATTATTATTATTATTATTGATAATTATTACTAGTACTATTAATAATAATTCATATTAATAATAATAATACTTGCTATTGTTTTTATTGTTATTGTTGTTGTTATTTAAAAATTACAAATTAAAAATGTAAAAATAATTGTTTATTATTATTATTATTATTGCAAATATTCTTTCAAGTTATAGTTTGTATTAATTCTAATAATAATAATTAATAGTAACATTAATAAGAATAGCTTTTTATTATTGTTATTATTATATTTTAAAAATACAAATTAAAAATGTGAAGGAAACTTAGCAGAAGAGCTGTTTATTATTATTATTATAATTACTACTACAAAATTCTTTCAAGTTTTTTTTTAATCATTTTTTATTCATTCTAATAATAATAATTAATAGTAGCATTAATACGAATAGCTTTTTTATTATTGTTGTTAATATCTAAAAAATTACAAAATTTGAAAGAAGCTTTTTATTAATTATTTATTATTATTGCAAAAAAAAGTTCTTCCAAGTTTTTCACAATTTTATTTTAAATAATAAGAAGAACTACAATAAAAAGTAAGATTTTAATCTTTCACATTTTTTGTGTTTACATCATGTTTTAGAGCCAGAACTATGTGCACTTAGTAATAATAATAAGAATAATAATATTAAGAATAATAAAAATATATAGGAATAATTCAGCTATTCTAAGGTATCTTGTAAAATTGCTTTGAATGTTAAATATTATTTTACTCAAAATAATAGAAGGAGGTGACCAACATTGAACTGTCTTGTTGTGTATGACCAGAAGGAGGCAGTGTAACCCTTTCTGAAACCCTTTCTGTTTCCGTCTCACTATGTTTCTGTCATTCAGAGGATAAGCTGGAACAACAGCATTCCCTCTTCACTCATTATAAAGACCCCTGTCGTCTTGGTCCTGGAGAGGACAAACCATGGGCCTTAGGTGAGTTCAATAAAAAAAATTAAAAAATTACAGGCAATGTCATAAATGCTTGGGAGTTGTGGGTTAGTGGGTAGAGATCTGCACTTGTGGTTGACCAATGTGGGTTTTTCAAGAAGTGCTTGCAAATGCCATATCTAGAAAGGAGAGTGCTGATATAATAGATCTATAATGATCATATTTATATATTACAGAAAAATAGTTGATACAAAAACATTCATGTACATGTTATATCAACATCAAGATTTTAATGCTGAAGGAAAAAGTATAATGAAAGTGTATATATTAATACTTATATGTTATTATATGTTATGTTTTGTTATTAAACATATATATATACAGTGGGTAAGGAAAGTATTCAGACACCCTTACATTTTTCACTCTTTGTTATATTGCAGCCATTTGCTAAAATCATTTAAGTTCATTTTTTCCTCATTAATGTACACACAGCACCCCATATTGACAGAAAAACACAGAATTGTTGACATTTTTGCAGATTTATTAAAAAAGAAAAACTGAAATATCACATGGTCCTAAGTATTCAGACCCTTTGCTCAGTATTTAGTAGAAACACCCTTTTGATCTAATACAGCCATGAGTCTTTTTGGGAAAGATGCAACAAGTTTTTCACACCTGGATTTGGGGATCCTCTGCCATTCCTCCTTGCAGATCCTCTCCAGTTCTGTCAGGTTGGATGGTAAACGTTGGACAGAATGGACAGCCATTTTTAGGTCTCTCCAGAGATGCTCAATTGGGTTTAAGTCAGGGCTCTGGCTGGGCCATTCAAGAACAGTCACGGAGTTGTTGTGAAGCCACTCCTTCGTTATTTTAGCTGTGGGCTTAGGGTCATTGTCTTGTTGGAAGGTAAACCTTCAGCCCAGTCTGAGGTCCTGAGCACTCTGGAGAAGGTTTTCGTCCAGGATATTCCTGTACTTGGCCGCATTCCTCTTTCCCTCGATTGCAACCAGTCGTCCTGTCCCTGCAGCTGAAAAACACCCCCACAGCATGATGCTGCCACCACCATGCTTCACTGTTGGGACTGTATTGGACAGGTGATGAGCAGTGCCTGGTTTTCTCCACACATACCGCTTAGAATTAAGGCCAAAAAGTTTTATCTTGGTCTCATCAGACCAGAGAATCTTATTTCTCACCATCTTTGAGTCCTTCAGGTGTTTTTTAGCAAACTCCATGCGGGCTTTCATGTGTCTTGCACTGAGGAGAGGCTTCCGTCGGGCCACGCTGCCATAAAGCCTCGACTGGTGGAGGGCTGCAGTGATGGTTGACTTTCTACAACTTTCTCCCATCTCCCGACTGCATCTCTGGAGCTCAGCCACAGTGATCTTTGCGTTCTTCTTTACCTCTCTCACCAAGGCTCTTCTCCCCCGATAATTCAGTTTGGCCGGACGGCCAGCTCTAGGAAGGGTTCTGGTCATCCCAAACGTCTTTCATTTAAGGATTATGGAGGCCACTGTGCTCTTAGGAACCTTAAGTGCAGCAGAAATTTTTTTGTAACCTTGGCCAGATCTGTGCCTTGCCACAATTCTGTCTCTGAGTTCTTCAGGCAGTTCCTTTGACCTCATGATTCTCATTTGCTCTGACATGCACTGTGAGCTGTAAGGTCTTATATAGACAGGTGTGTGGCTTTCCT
The DNA here is from genome assembly GCF_018812025.1 of Megalobrama amblycephala. Lineage (NCBI taxonomy): Eukaryota > Metazoa > Chordata > Actinopteri > Cypriniformes > Xenocyprididae > Megalobrama > Megalobrama amblycephala. The sequence goes on from NC_063058.1 coordinate 25,534,431, forward strand.
AATCAAGTCCAATCAGTATAATCAAACACAGCTGGACTCAAATGAAGGTGTAGAACTATCTCAAGGATGATCAGAAGAAATGGACAGCACCTGAGTTAAATATGAGTGTCACAGCAAAGGGTCTGAATACTTAGGACCATGTGATATTTCAGTTTTTCTTTTTTAATAAATCTGCAAAAATGTCAACAATTCTGTGTTTTTCTGTCAATATGGGGTGCTGTATGTACATTAATGAGGAAAAAAATGAACTTAAATGATTTTAGCAAATGGCTGCAATATATAAAAAGAGTGAAAAATTTAAGGGGGTCTGAATACTTTCCATACCCACTGTATATATATATTATAATTTTATTCAATATTTAATAGATAAAAAAAACTTATTATAGCGTCTTTTTTTTTTTTTTACCTTTTCCAGACACACAAATAAATCATCTCTTGCAGTATGGTAAACTAGATATTTTCTTTCCACGAGTGTCTCAATTTGTGTAAGATTTTAAAGTTGCCTCCATGTCCATGAGCTAAATTAGATGTCACACGCCTGTGCTCACCGCGGCCGTACGCAGATGGTGCACTAGATGAGCTGGCAGGAGACCACAGTAGAGAAGTTCTTGCCCAGCCCCACTTCTGAAATAGATCTAACGGAGTGCAGGCTTTTAATGACACTTCTGAATTTAGTGGGCGCCATTTGTGGGTGTGATCCACTTTTCTTTATAGCACACCCTGTTTTTTCTCTCCTCTGAGGTTCATGGCCTGGTGAGGGTATTAAGATTGACACTGTAAAAATGTAATGGAAAGACGACAATTTTGTTACACACACACACACACACACACATATATATATATATATATATATATATATATATATATATATATATATATATATATATATATATATATATACATATATATATATATATATATATACATATTGGTATAATGTTTACTAGTGATGGAAGAAACAAAGCTTTTCAAAGCTTCGAATCAATTGAACCAATTGCTTTGCCAAATGATTCACTGTTTCGAAGCGTTCAAAATGCCACACGCTGATGACACCTGCTGGTCAAAACAGTGTAAATGAAACCAAAACATCTATCATCTATCATCTATCATCTATCAAATACAATTAACTAATCATCTAATATCATTAAATATTAAGCGTCTGTGTAATATGTGTTCTTTTATTAATTTTCTGGTCTTGTTTTGTTTGTTCTATGGATGGCTCAGTTAAACAGGCCAATAAGAGAATATTAACTGCTATTGTTCCTTTTAATTGCACAAATGTCTCATCAAAACATTTACAAGTACATAAAACTGATCAGAGATCGGGTAAAAACCATTGACACTTGTTCAAGAGATCACCGCTGGGGGGCGAATCTTAGTGGTGAATCACTGAAATTTTGAAATGTTTGAAACAGTTATGACGTAACAAAGCCTCGTTTACTGAAATCATGTGACTATGGCAGTTTGAAACACGCTCCGAACCGAATGATTCGAAACAAAAGATTCATAAAGGTTTCAAAGCAGTGTTTCGAAAGCACCCATCACTAATATTTTCTATATTATATATACAATGTACTATATTTTATTACATTATTATATATATATATATATATATATATATATATATATATATATATATATATATATATACACACACACACACACATGCTATTTGCTATTTGATTTTGCTATGTTATATTTTCTATGCCCTATCTGAATAAGATATGGTTTTACAAACTTCACAAACATTTATTATTCAGAAAGCAGGTAGAAAGCAATGCATATTTGGGGTTTCAAAATGCGTGCAAAGTAAAATAGGTTACACTTAAATTATAGTTCTGTCTCATTTCAATAGGCCTCACGAATCTGGTACTCCCATGATTAATTCTTAAAACACTGAAAAACCTTTTTAGAAATGCATTGGAATTCAGAAGTAAAAAACAGTGGTCACAATGGAAAGTACTGGAACTATCACTCTGGCTATGCTAGAATTAAAGGAAACGCTTGGGTGGAGATGGCCAATTAGAATCATGTATATATGCATATCAGAACCACAGTCGTGACTCATACAGATTTCCCTTGAGCTAATTTTAATGCTGGTTTTACTCAGTTTGGTCTTACCCTTAAGAGACCTTGAGTGCACATAGATGTCAAATATCTGCTACTTGAACAATTTAAGGCTTTTCAGTAGTCATACTCACAGGATATAAATATATTAAAAATCTAAGTGCCTGATTTATTAAACAGGGCAACTTAGCGTGAAAGCTCAATTCCAAAACAGCACCGATGGAAGTGAAAAGGAGTGATCTACTGATGCAGCCGGATCATTTCCATAATGACCACTAGAATCTACCAAGAGCAGTGCAAATTAGCGTCTAGTAAGACATGCTTTTTGGCCGTTAAATAATGGCGCAAATACCAGTAAATTGACTAGCGCAAACCTTAGTAAATCACCTTGCATGATTAATTTAAAAGTGCAATGTGTAAAATTTGGGAGGATCTATTGACAGAAATGCAATATAATATACACAACTATGTTTTCAGTGGTACATAAAGACCTTACATAATGAACCGTTATTTTTTTTATTACCTTAGAATGAGCCATTTCTGTCTCAAACACTGCGAGTCCCCCCTCCATGTCAAGTCGCCATTATGCGCCGGCATGTTTCTACAGCAGCCCTAAATGGACATACACTCTACAGAGCGCGTTTAGCCACTATGTTGTTGTTCTTCTAAATCATTTGTGTTTTTAGAGGTAGCTTGCATCGTCACTACGATGAAAAAGCACAAAGTAGTAAGAAGAAACCTCATTGCTTCACACAGGCTATTCTCTGCTCTCTCAGACGAAGACATCTTTGTCTTGTATCAGCCAGACGGCCACCGTAGCTTCTCCAAAAGGGAGGGGTGCGAGGGGTGTGCGTCGTTTTTTGCAGTTCGCAACTCACCGCTAGATGTTGCTAAATTTTACACACTACACTTCTCATAAATCTTGCGTATGAAAGGGAACTCCTTCAAATACATATCCAATAAGATCAGCCTAATAGTAGTTTTATAATGGCAAAAGAGGGTTTGTGCTGGCGCAAGCTGTAAATGTGGCCTATTATCTTCAGTTCATATATATAACTTGTATGTGTATGTGTTTGTTTACATATGCATATTGTACAGGTACATTGCTGGACACGAGTGGGCTATATGATGAGGAAGTCAGCTCACCAGAGAGCCTACAAAAGTAAGCTGAACGCAAATACGTGTGTATATATAGATTCATGGTAAACACTTATTCATTTAGCATTTCTCTGACAGAGTGATGGAGAATGAAGAGGGGAGAAAAGAGTACTTGGTGTTCCCCGCAAGCAAGAACCATTGTCCTAGCCAGAAGGGGCGCAAAATCCCCCTAAAGGGCAATGGCAGGAGAATCGATTACATCCTATATAAAGAGGAAGGCCTGCAACCGGACTGGAAAGTGGTGAGTTATGATTATTACACCTACTTCCCTTTTCACATGCATTATGCAGATAATGGCTTGACATTAACTGAAACTAAAAATCAGAGTGAATGCAAAAACATGGGACTGCACATGGGAAGCCAATAAACAAAATAGCTTTCTTGTTGAGTAGCATGTCCATGGTGGTGTGCTGTACATATACAGTGTACTTTGCATAATTTTTTTTCTTGATGAATAGAATAACCAGAATGCATTTACCTGCATTGGGTATCATATCCCACAATGCAAAAACGAATGTACTGTTCTTTGGCCATGGTTCAGCACGCACTTGCACCGCGGTTAATCTCAAATTAGGGCTGCATGATTAATCGAAATTAACCCAAAATTAATTTTATTTTTTATGCGCAACTTGTCAATGAAGCACAGCTCTGTGATCAGTAGTAAATGCTGCTCCATCTGAAAGTATTGTGAGTTGCTTATAATGTGCATTTGAAAAAGCAAAATGCATCAAACATCTTTCCAAACATGATAAGCATTTATGAAACTCTTGTCCAACAAAAGACATTTAATAACATGTTTTTACTCCAAACTCACTTCATAACGTCAGTCGAGTGTTTGAAATAACATCCTTCTGTGAGATGATGTGGCTTCTTACACAGAATAAGGCACACAACATATTATTTCATAGTATTCTATACAGTGATAAAGGCTATGTCGATTAGTACTGCATTATAACTATACTTTATTAATATGAAAATACCCAAGAAGGCTTGAAGAACTCAGATAAACCATATATTGTCGTAGTCGTGTGTTTATTAGTTATGTTTAATCATACAAAGCGTTTATTCAGCTTCAGCGATAGTATGATGCCCATAGGGATTTCCTGGAATGACGTGCGTTATATCATACTTCTGAAAGGCATATTTGGAGTTTCTCCAGTAGAGCGCCCCCTGGCTTTCAGATGGAGCAGCATTTATCTGCCAATTGCCAAATCGCGTGAGGTTTAAATTCGATTAATCGTGCAGCCCTATCTCAAATCAAATAAATGATAATATTAATATATTAAACAATTTGTTACAGTGCAGCTGTTATTGCTTTATTTTATCACACTTGCAATGGAAGGTCAAGTTGAGAGCTTTGCATTGTGGGATACGGTATTTCACACAGTGTGCTTTGTATAGCTACTGCACGTTTCAGCAAACCTACTCTCACAGATATTATGCATGCAGAAATGTGCACTGTATATGCACTATATAGTGCAAAAATAGTAAGGGTAGTATGTTACTTAGCTTCATTCTTGCATAACTACTCTACAGTATTCATGTCAGGTAGTCAACTAATATGTTTAGTTGTAGTTAACTCCTATGGATCAAAGTTGGAACAGCATCCAAAAAGATAAATAGTATCTGACATATCACTTTCAGTTCAAATATTCACAGGTATAAATTGCTATATGATATATTTTTGCTGTTATTTTTATAGTTATTAAGGACTTGATCTATCACCCTGTACAGGATATAGAGGAGTTCAGCTTCATCACTCAACTTGCTGGATTGACTGACCACCTCTCAGTGGCTGCAAGATTGGTTGTGTCTACTGGAGAAGAGGAGACTTAGGACCCGGCCATGATTCAAAAAAAAAAAAAAAAAAAATCAATGCCACAGAGAGAGAGAGAGGGGCGAGGCAAAGAGAGAGCGAGAGAAGTGAGTGAAAGGAAAAACAGCAGGAGGAAGCATTCGTCAAGTTTCCTGACAGATGAGGGCAGGGTGATTGAGAGGGTCGGTAAGTCGTAAAAAATGATGGATGACATAGATGGAGAGCATAGACGAGAGAGGGGGGTGGAGGAAAGGAGAAAACCACCAATCAGCTGAAAGCAGCATGCAGGTGTGTGATTTTCTGGACCATGGTTCTCCATCCACCCCTGGACTCTCCATGTTTACATCTGAACTGAAGAACAAAATTAAAGAATAACTCACCTTTGCACTTCTGAAGCTTCTCTGGGGCCCTTAAAGGGGCGGAGACCGTTTTCTGGTGCCATGACCCGGATATTCGAATCAAGGCTGTTGCATGGGAGAATGCGTACATTGACTATTCCGGTCGTCCTGTCACACAATATGGACAAGGACATGTACGTCTGTGTGTTTAAAGTTAGTCCACCGCAAGATCTATCCCTCAGCGTTCTTCAAAAGACCTCAGCAAGTGTCTTTCTTTTCTAATGTCTTTCTAAGGTTTCTATGGCCTCGTGCCATCTTTTTAGGGAGTTTATATACTGATATACAATACTGATCAAGGTTGCATTGTATGGCCTCATCTAACACTAAGTAAAACGATTAAGAACATGTTTCGTTGACCGCTGGGATACAGTGACCAAGCCCTGAAGTGTGGCAGTGGCGCCATTGCTGCAAACTATGGGAAAACTGAGCAATTGTTGGGGATTTAACCCTGAACTCTCGGTAGATGCATGTTTCTCAGTGCACTGCCATGTTTGTCATGGCCTGCATGTTTGACGTGAACCCCCAGACGCAATTAACACAGGCTGTTTTTCACAAAAACACACAAGCCCCTTCCCATAATACTTTTCCTTCTTGCAGTATTGCTGTGGCTCCATCACAGGAGAATGGTGTTGTAAAAGGCATCACAGTGTTCACTGTTTACATATTTGAGCCAAGATTGTCGTCCCCTGCAAATGTTTACACACTTATCAGGCAACGGTACCCCAAGAACTACCCCGGGTAGACCCACCGAAGCTCGCTCTTCATGTGTTAACACAATTGCTTTTATACTCTCTAAAATTCTCTTGATATAAGTTGTTATTATTGCTATTATTGTTATTATTATCATTATTCTTATGATTACTATGGTTCGTAGATTTGACAATATGTGCTTTTTACAAATGACTACATCCCCCATGATGCATTTATCTGCTTTTGCTGTGTTAGAGGTTTACAGCACCCTAGTGTAGAGCTCCACCCTGTTTTGACTGACAGACTAATTGGCCAATCAGTATGCCTATAAACATCTTTTGCATTAACCATAAAAAATGCTGTGTTCCATTCAGTTCTGAAAGTGCAAGAGAACTCCACCGAAATACCAGAACCGAATGGTATTAACAGTTTTCGCACAAGAATTCTTCCTCCGATGTTGAAGAATCGCATGATCATTTGACAGAAGTGTTTCTCCACTATCGGGTTGAAAGGTTCAGTGCGCGGTGAGTAACTCTTAAGAGGTGGGGGATTTTACTGAATCAAAAACATTCCAGCTAATGTTCTAAGAATGTTTATCCAACATTTCAATCAGGTTATAGGAACATTGTTTTTTAATGTTCTCTGAATGTTTAAAATGTCCAGTATTTTAAATGTTTTAAAAAAAAAAATCTTGGTTATGGGATTGTAAAGGAAACATTCCATTTTATATTTTTACAAACATTATGGGAAATGTGAAGGCCAAGTATGGTAACACATACTTGGAATTTGTCCTTTGCATTTAACCCATCCAGTTAGCGCACACACTAGAGGTTGGGTGCCTTGCTCAAGAGCACCTCAGTTATTTGGTATTGAGAATCAAACCCACAACCTTTGGGTTACCAGTCTGAATCTCTAACCATTAGGTCACCACTGCCCAGGTGCAAGTAGTAAGTATTTAAACAAAACATTATGAATGTCCAACTAAAGCTTTTCAGGAAAAAATGTTCATGAAAAATATTTTGAGAACATGCACCTCGACCAGGGAAGTTCAATTCCCACATGAATGACTCTTTTGAGTCGATTCTTTTTGGTGATTCAAAAACATACAGCTCGACCTGGGAAGTTCAATTCCCCAATGAATGAATCTTTTGAGTCAATTCTTTTTAGTGAGTCAAAAACATACAGGGCAATCAGGAAAATCTAATTTCTGGATTAATGACACTTTTGAGTTGATTCCTTTTGGTGAATAAAAAAAACATACAGCTCGTCCAGGGAAGTTCATTTCCCAAATGAATGACTCTTTTGAGTCAATTCTTTTTGCTGAGTCAAAAACAAAAATATACAGTGCGATCAGGGAGGTCTACTTCCCGAATGAATGACACTTTTAAGTTGATTCTTTTAGGTGAATCAAAAACATTCAGCTTGACCAGGGAGGTTCAGTTCCCAAATGAATGACTCTTTTGAGTCAATTCTTTTTGACGAGTCAAAAACATACAGTGCAATCAGGAAAATCTAATTTCCGAATTAACTAAAGTTTTGAGTTGATTCTTTTCGGTGAATCAAAAACATTCAGCTCGACCAGGGAGGTTCAATTCCCAAATGAATGACTCTTTTGAGTCGATTCTTTTTGGTGATTCAAAAACATACAGCTCGACCTGGGAAGTTCAATTCCCAAATGAATGAATCTTTTGAGTCAATTCTTTTTAGTGAGTCAAAAAACATACAGGGCAATCAGGAAAATCTCATTTCTGGATTAATGACACTTTTGAGTTGATTCCTTTTGGTGAATAAAAAAACATACAGCTTGACCTGGGAAGTTCAATTCCCAAATGAATGACTCTTTTGAGTCAATTCTTTTTGCTGAGTCAAAAACAAAAATATACAGTGCGATCAGGGAGGTCTACTTCCCGAATGAATGACACTTTTAAGTTGATTCTTTTAGGTGAATCAAAAACATTCAGCTTGACCAGGGAGTTTCAGTTCCCAAATGAATGACTCTTTTGAGTCAATTCTTTTTGACGAGTCAAAAACATACATTGCGATCAGGAAAATCTAATTTCCGAATTAATTAAAGTTTTGAGTTGATTCTTTTCGGTGAATCAAAAACATTCAGCTCGACCAGGGAGGTTCAATTCCCAAATGAATGACTCTTTTGAGTCAATTCTTTTTGGTTAGTTAAAAACATACAGTGCAATCAGGGAGGTCGAATTCCCCAATGAATGACTCTTTTGAGTCCATTCTTTTTAGTGAATTAAACATTTTCAACTAACTGAGTAACTGGTTGTTTATATGACAACGTGTAGTTAAATATACATGTTTATGCGTTTTGCCAGTAGTTTTTGTAATGAATTAAAGATATCACTTTTTTAGCTTTTTTATTTATAGGCCAATTTTTGTATTTCATATATGCCACCTCTAAGAAAACTGTGAAAAGTCATTAAAAAGTCTATGTAAACACACTTATTTATTATACAAATTATTCCATCATTTGTTTAATGGAATGGCTTGTTTTCCCCAAAATAGTGGTTGTGGATGCCAATGATAAGAACATCCCACATCAAACTTTGAATGGAACGCAGCATTAATCTAGTCCCAATGTACCCAACCGCCACTAATTTTAACCATGCGTATCACTCTTTAATCAGGTCAGTGTGCCATAATAATTAACCCTTTCCAGATCCACCAGTACTAATGCTTATAAGGGAGCACAGGGTGCAAAATAGATTTACTAATGATAGTGGAACCCCTGATCATTTAATCTGAGGTTAAACTCTTCCCATCGTATCTAAACTGACGTCATTTTGTTGAAGGGTCAGACAGGGAGAGCTGTAGTAGAGATGCATGCAGTGAAATAATGAAGCTTCACAATTTCTCACTCTCATCACTGTCCATTAAGATCTTACTGTTCTCTATATATTGTTTTTGAGACTATATACTTTTTTGTTGTTTTTTTTTTTTTTTAATTCGAGGAATGCGGCTTACTACAAGCTTTCGGCTGGTCATGCTCTCAAGGGGAAAATGGAAAGGGAAAAGCTTTCTCAGTGTCAGCTCTTTATAACTGCATTTTGGTTCTGCTTTTTATTAAAAAAATCCCTCTTTGATTCAAAGTGTGTGTGTGTTTGATTATTCATTAAAAATGCAATTCAAGGAGTTTTGTTTCACGTTTTCCAAGTGGAATTACCATAAATATAACGCTCGGTCTTTGCGGTTTGTAAGAGTTGTAATGTTTTTGAAAGAAGTCTCTTCTATTCACCATAGAACTGCATTAATTTGATTAAAAAATACAGTAAAAACAATAATATTGTTAAATATTACAATTTAAAATAATGTTTTCTATATTAATATATTTTAAAATGTATTTAATTCTTGCGATGCAAATTATTACTCCAGTCTTCAGTGTCACATGATCTTTCAGAAATCATTATCATATGCTGATTTGCCCCTCATGAAGCATATTATTATTAATGTTGAAAACAGTTACACTGCTTAAAGGGTTAGTTCACCCAAAAATGAAAATTCTGTCATTTATTACTCACCCTCATGTCGTTTCACACCCGTAAAACCTTCGTTAATCTTCGGAATACAAATTAAGATATTTTAGTTTAAATCCGATGGCTCCGTGAGGCCTCCATAGGGAGCAATGACACTTTCCTCTGTCAAGCTCCATAAAGGTACTAAAAACATATTTAAATCAGTTCATGTGGGTACAGTGGCTCAATATTAATATTATAAAGCGACGAGAATACTTTTGGTGCGGCAAAAAAGCAAAATAACGACTTATTTAGTGATGACCGATTTCAAAACACTGCTTCATGAAGCATCGGAGCATAATGAATCAGTGTATCGAATCATGAATCGGATCGCGGGTCAAACCGCCAAACTGCTGAAATCACGTGACTTTGGCGCTCCGAACTGCAGATTCGACACACAGATTCACAATGCTCCGATGCTTTCTGAAGCATTGTTTTGAAATCGTCCATCACTAAACAAGTCTTTATTTTGTTTTTTTGCCGCACCAAAAGTATTCTCGTCGCTTTATAATATTAATATTGAGCCACTGTACTCACATGAACTGATTTAAATATGTTTTTAGTACCTTTATGGAGCTTGACAGAGCCACGGAGCCATCGGATTTAAACTAAAATATCTTATTTTGTATTCCGAAGATTAACGAAGGTTTTACGGGTGTGAAACGACATGAGGGTAAGTAATAAATTACAGAATTTTCATTTTTGGGTGAACTAACCCTTTAATATTTTCACACATAAATGTATTGATTAATAGAACCTATGAAGTGCCTATAAAAGGACTTCATAAAAGGCAAACACTTACTTTGAGAAAGCTTGGATGCTCAAAAGTACATGAAAATTTAAAAAATGGTTTTCCATGAAAGATTTGTGATCCCACACTATGGTGTACTGTCCAAAACTTTCACTCTACACTATTTGTAGATCTAAAAAAATTCCACAGGAAGCAGATTGGAGTTACAGGGTGAGTGCAACATCCCTTCAGGAAGAACCCGTTGTTGGTTTAAGGATGATTGGGTGTGCACTTATGCAGGTTTACATACAATAAAAACTACTACTGTTAAATAACCTCATCCTCAACCCAGAGCTATTATTTCTTCTTTAAAAAAAAGACAAAAACAATGACAAACCTTCAAATATACATTATAAATAGTTAGTTTACTCTTTAAACAGAAGTGCTTGGTATTTGTCAGAGCAAGAACTCTTCTAATGACTAACATCATTTGTTTCGGTCAGTACGGTAGACCGAAAGAGGATATGATACTAGCTACGGCCTTTTCTTTCTTAAAGGCCAAATGATCTAATTTAGCGGTTTTCAAACTGTGGGATTATTTTTATTAGAGTGGACAAAAATTGCATCAACATGATTTATTTAGCCTACTGAACTGTAAGTTCAATATGTCAATGAATGTGCAACTAATTACTTGCACTTAATCTGAATAAATATGTTATCCGAGAGGATTTTTTTTAATCTGATGTAACATTAGCCTTATGTGCGACAGGATTTAATTAACCTTCACGCTAGCAGACGATGTAGCTACAGAATATATCTTATATTTTAGATTTACGCAGCATGCACAATATTCATTTCAACACTTTATGTTTGTGTTGCTTGAGGTGTAATATTCATTTTAACACTTTATGTTTGTGTTGCTTGAGGTGTCAGAGTTGTACATTTCCTCTCTCAGTCATTTTTTTGGCGTGTTTTCCTGTTTCGCTGTTGTATTTTCCTCTTTCTGGTGCACGCATTGCACTAATAAATCAAAATAGAATTCTAAAAGGACACGTTTAAAGGAACTAAAACTAATATTCTTGTTGGTTTTGTCTTTGTCTGCAAATCTGATGAAACTGAAATCAATCTACTATGAGTAAAGTGCCTCATTACGAAGACCCACAACAACCTGGTAATCATAATTGATTTTCTGTACTTATTTAGTATTGTCTTACAATCAGAATACTTGGCTTGTTGCCACACAAAGTATCTACTGTAGTTACATTTACATTTAATCATTTAGCAGACGCTTTTTGATCCAAAGCGACTTACAAAGGACGAGAACAATAGAAACAATCAAACCAACAAAAGGGCAACAATATGTAAGTGCTGTGACTAGTCCAAGTTAGTTTAACACAGTACACATAGCAATATTTAAAAAATAAATAAATAGAATAGTAAGTGTTAGTAGGTCAAGTGTTGATGAAAAAGATGCTTTAGCCATTTCTTGTGTGGCCGAGCCTGGTATGGCCCAGATGAAATTTAACAAAATGAATTTAACCAAAATTGAGAAATAATAATGTGACTATGCCACCTTGGGAATCTCACCCAAAGAATTCACCCTTAAGACTTTGCACAGGTTCCCTACCCAATGGCAAGCAAAACGTGGAGACACAGGTATCAAACAATACAAAATACCACACAAACACTGCCACCACCTAAAAGGTGGAAAATCGTCTCCCTGGTCAATATAGGCCTTCAGCTCTTAGAAGGGAAATAACACTCAACACACACGCAGGTTAATACAACAATCCTATATCAATTACACTACCTACAAAAGTCTTAAACACAATACACTTAACTAAAAATAATACCCATTTAGACACGAATGAACAAAACCATTCACTGTAAAACCTGATAAGTTATGGTGACGCAAACCATTTGAGGAAACTGAAGGCAGTAAACCATTATAAGTTCTGTGAGTTAAATTCACTTATATTTTAGTATTGGTTTAGTCAATCATTAGAATAAACTCAAATGAAAGATTTTAAGTTTATTCCACTCATTCAGGTAACAAATCTAACTAAGTCTTAACAACTATATCATTACTATCAAGACGTATTTAAAACAGTTCATGTGACTACAGTGGTTCAACCTTGTGAAGCGACGAGAATACTTTTTGTGCAGCAAAAACAAATAACGATAATTCAGTAATATCTATAGTGATGGGCGATTTCAAAACACTGCTTCATGAAGCTTCAAAGATTTACAAATCTTTTGTTTCGAATCAGTGGTTCGGAGCATGAAAGTCACGTGATTTCAGTAAATGAGGCTTCATTACGTCGTAAGTGTTTCGAAATTTCAATGGTTCACCACTGGGGGGCGTGACTTTGGCAGTTTGATTCACGCTCCGAACCACTGATTCGAAACAAAAGATTCGTAAAGCTTCGAAACTTCATGAAGCAGTGTTTTGAAATCGCCCATCGCTAGATATTGTTGAATAAAGTCATTATTTTGTTCTTTTGGCGCACAAAAAGTATTCTCGTCGCTTTATAATATTAAGGTTGAACCACTGTAGTCACATGAACTGTTTTAAAAACGTCTTTCTGGACATCTGAAAGCAAAACCTAACATTGGCACAAAATGATGACAGAACAGGAGCACTGTAAAACTCAATAAGTTCAGAATACTCAAAACATTTAACTAACTCATTTTAAAAGTTAGTAAAACTAAAAATTTGTGGGGCGGGGCCGAGAGCTGTGGAAGCGGAGCAAGGCCATTGTGGTGCACAGGTGTCTCTCATTAACAATCACATCACCGGCATCCCTTCGCTCCCACAGTTCTCAGCCTCGCCCCACTCATCATCATAATGTTAATTACCATTGATAGCAAATAACACATGCTATTCTAACTATCAAAGAGGCTATCATCATAATACTCACATGTATATCATCAAACAACATACAGTATATATGCAGAGGTGTCAAGTAACGAAGTACAAATACTTTGTTACCTTACTTAAGTAGAAATTTCAGGTATCTATACTTTACTGGAGTAATTATTTTTCAGACTACTTTTTACTTCTACTCCTTACATTTGCACGCAATTATCTGTACTTTCTACTCCTTACATTTTAAAAATAGCCTCGTTACTCCCATTTCATTCCGGCTTGAAAAAAAAAAAAAAAAAAACTATCCAGATAAATCGCGCCATCCAGATAGTGTATTTGATTGTGGTTGGATGAGAAGAATGGTCATACACCTACCATTCTGACACCCTATTGGTTTGTGTGCGATCCATCACACCTGCACGTGCACGATTACCGAGCTCGGGCAATCGGGCCGATTACCGAGCCCTCTCCCCGGACAGCACGCCAAATACGTTTACCAATTTATTTACCTGACTTATTTGTAAGTGTGAACTCGTGAACCGCATTTGGCGGTTTGGCCTGCCCTGCATGGGTACACCAAAACTACCCACATTTTTCTTGTCCGTTGCCCTCACAGATTCCTGCAGTTAAGCTTGGATGTACATTTACATTCCAATAAAGGTCATTGATGACATGCCTCTGAAGTTTTTTTTGCGCCAGTTTTCAAAGACTTTTTGCACCATTACAATACTTTTTGAGGAGGTGGAGTGCTCAATAGACCCCTGTGGCGCAGCCTAAGCTTTTGTCCTTAATGGCATTTTTTCCCCCACATTACTTTTACTTTTATACTTTAAGTAGTTTTGAAACCAGTACTTTTACACTTTTACTTGAGTAAAAAGCTTGAGTTGATACTTCAACTTCTACAGAAGTATTTTTAAACCCTAGTATCTATACTTCTACTTGAGTAATGAATGTGAATACTTTTGACACCAGTGTATATATGGTCTTAAACGTTTTGCAGCCTGTCCTCAACCTAACCACAGGCTTTAACACTATAAAACTAACATAACAGAACCCCCTGTAAATCCCAACATAACACAAAATTAAACACTAATTTATGTCTCCCTATGTTAATCTTGTGCAAAAACACACAAAATAACCATTAATTTCAGCATTTATTTATATTGTCTGATGCAAAGCATGCTGGGAATTAGAAATCTGCTGCAACTCAACTCAATCATTTTAAGTTAAGCTTACTACAATGAAATTTTGAGTTCACGCAACTTTTTTCTATTAGGTATGTAAGGTTGAAAATATCCAAAGATATTTTAAAATGAACAAAGACATTTGCTTTACTGTTTCAACTCCCTCTCTCTTGCTACAAGGGCCATTTGGAAGGCACACATGTGTTGATAGTGATCAAGACCTGTAGGCCAAAATGTATGTACATCAGGGTCTACAAATTGTCACACCTTTAGTACAGTGGGGGAAGTTTTAATCTTCTGATTGGTCAGTTTGAATGTCTCACATTTGGTTTTCAGTCACTTGGTCAAGGAAGGGATTGAAATTGTTTCTCTGTCTCTTTGATTCTTGGCTTTTCTTGGGAATTCTCTGGCCCCTCTCTCTCTCTTTCTCTTTCACTTTCTCTTTCATTTTCTCTCTATCTCTCAGGTAACTTTTTACATACATGCTGGGTACAATTAATGGTATATGATTTTATCATCTCATACATCTATTTTGTAATTATTAACATATAGAAGGTGCACACAGTGTCATTCACACACACACTAAACACCATCATGGTAACACACATGACATTTTAAAAATGCAATAAACATTAATTTAACAACATTAGGTGTAACATAAAACCCTAATGTACATAACTGATTAGAAAAAAATTAGAAAAACTAAGAAGAAACAGAGTTATTTCAACAAAAATATATCAAATGTGAAGTGTCACGCAGGGAATTGTGGGAATGTCAATTTACGTTTTTTCACTGTATTTTACCGTAAAATGACATTAAATGTACTGTTAGATCTATTACAGTTATTCACCGTATATATAGTACGGGAACTTTCTGTAAACCAATTAACAGTTTTTCACCGCAGCATTTTTACAGTCTTTTACTGTTAAAATCACGGTCATTTTTTAGTTTTGATTTAGTATTAACATTAATGTGCTCCCTATTGCAATACAATATTGTCACACTATAGCAACGCTCTCCCGCATATTTTGCTATTGTAACTGCGCTTATTTCCGTCGTTGGTATAAGTTGCAGTGGGTGGTAATAGACAAGAAATGTACAGTTTTCTACCATCTTGCTGATAATGTTTCTTTAGTCATTCGGCAGCAACACAGTCTGAACCCCTGTAGGCGATCCACCCTTACAAGTACAATGAACTTTCATTATTATTTGAGTGAAACAAACTAATTTCAATTCATTAATTTCACTGTTGGGTTTACAATATTTCACAAATTGAAGCATAAATAAACTAATTCAATACAAAACACAAACTCAAAAGACTCAAATTGGCAAACATGCACACAAGGAGGATGAAATCCTTTGGCACGGGTCCAACAATGTGACCGTGACCCAAAACACACACATAGACTCGATTCAAGTCGACCGATGAAACCGTGGTGACGTCACTGCAAGGATAAACTCTCAGCCTGTACACAACAGCCGCCGCCCATACACGAATAATTAACTGGGGGAGGACAGGTTTACAGGCGCATTCATCAGCCACGGCAAAACAAAACACGGAAGTTACTACAAACTCAACCGCTCTCCTTAACTGACCCACAGCCGAGTTCAGTCAAAATAACAGAAGTCAAACCACATCAGGGAAATGACACCTACCTAGGTACAGACGCCAATGGCTTTTATATACAAACACCAATCGATGATGTTAAATTGCCCACCCCACCCATTCAACTCAAGAAATCATGCCAATGTTTCCTGTCATGCCACACTTGTTATTGGCAACCATTGCAAATTGATGAAGAGAGGTGTGCCATGTGCTCTCTTTAGCCCATTAAAGACCACTCTAACTACTGCATTCTTGATCAGTTTCAGAGGTTTGACAGTATACGCTGGAAGGCCTGCCAAGAGAGCATTACAATAGTCCAGTCTAGATAAAACATTCTCTAATATGAATGGCCTTATGTTGTATAAGGCAAACCGGGCAGATCTAGCAGTATGGTCTGTGAAGTTTTAACTGATCATCAATCACAACTCCAAGGTTCTTAGCTGTCCTGGAAGCAGTTATGGTTGACAAACCTATAGCTGAATGGAGAAGCTGTGATGAAGTGTTGGGTTGGCCGAGACCACAAGCAGTTCTGTCTTTGCAGAAATGTCTGTCAGGCAGGCTGAGATGCGAGCAGCTGGATCATCTGGCTGGATTGTCATCAGCAAAGCAGTGTTAAGAAAAAACATGTTTCTGAATGACAGATCCTAGTGATGACATTTAGATGGAGAAGAAAAGCGGTCCAAGCACTGAGCCTTGAGGCACTCCAGTAGCTAGATGTTGCGACATATACACCTCACCCCTCCAAGACACCCTGAAGGACCTACCTGAGAACTGAAGACTGAACCACTGGAGTCCGGTTCATGAGATGCCCTTCATCATGAGGGTTGATAGGAGGACTTGGTGGTTAACTGTGTCAAAAGCAGCAAGATGAGTACTGATGGAAGCTGATCTGGCCAATCTCAGTGCTTCAATAACCGAGAGCAGGGTATATTTTTTGGAATAGCTAGCGATTTTATATTTGTGAATCCAATATTAGTAGGTAGGCTATTGCTCTTTCTTGACGGCATCTGTAACTTCTCATTTAACTAAAATGGAGATACTTAGGTTAAATTATGTAATGTAAATGATCTAATATATAATACATAGTATTTTAATCTCTTAAATATTTAGAAAAGTTAAAAAGTTGAAAAAATATCAGCATTTATTTAAAATAGAAATCTTTTGTAACAATATACACTACCGTTCAAAAGTTTGAGGTCAGTAATTTTTTTTATTTATTTTTTTTTTGAAAGAAATTAATACTTTTATTCAGCACAGATGTGTTAAATTGATAAAAAGTGATAGTAAAGATTGATATTGTTAGAAAAGATTTATATTTTGAATACATGTTGTTCTTTTTAACCTTTTATTCATCAATGAATCCTGAAAAAGTATCACAGGTTATAAAGTAATATTAAGCAACACAACTGTTTTCAATATTGATAATAACAGAGTATCTAATCATCATATTAGAATGATTTCTGAAGGATCATGTGACACTGAAGACTAGAGTAATGATGCTGAAAATTCAGCTTTGATCACAGAAAGAAATTATATTTTAAAGTATATTACAATAGAAAACCATAATTTTAAATTGTAATAATATTTCACAATATTATTGTTTTTTTTTCTGTATTTATTATGAAATAAATGCAGCCTTAATTGGCATAAGAGACTTCCTTCAAAAACATTAAAAATAGTAATGTTTCCAAACGTTTGACCGGTAGTGTATATTATGTTTACCTTTTATATTAATGAGAAAATATATTTATATACAGCAGGCCACATAAATATGTTGCATAATAACGTGTTGGAACATAATGTGATAGACATCCTTGAAATGCTATTGTAACATTCTGTTTAAATTATTTGTTATCTGTATATTTTTTTATTTAACCTATTTTAATGTTGTCTCAGATAAAGTATCTTTTTCACAATCTGAATTTTTTTAGGTATGGTAATGACAAATCCAGTATGGTAAAAATAGATATTCCTCAAAAAAAAAAAAAAAAAGCCCCTTTAAAAGGCAAAATCCCCTGCATTTTGAAACACAAATTACTGATAAGTTATTAACAGTTCCTTTTAAACTTGAAAGTAAACAATGGGATACCTTTGTTAGATTAGATAAGCTAAAAAAAAAGTCCATTGGGAATTGTTGGGATAAAACGAGTAGCTAATGGTTGCTAATTTGTCATGAAGTTCTTTCCCTTTCCTTGGACCGTCACATTACCTTATAGTTCAGAATAAAACACTGATTTGTGAATCATCAAAATGTACCCAACATATTTACATTGGTTCTAACACACTGATGTACTTTGATATATTGAGTATTGTGCTCTGTATGTGGATTTAAAACAATTCCATTATAGAAATACACAAAATTACTGAAGTGTTCCTTCTGAAATGTTGTTTCATTATGACACAATGTAAATGAAAATATAGTGAGTCAGAGAATGAAAGGACATTACTCATCAACATCTGTCCATCAACTCTTCAACAGGTGCATGTGAGATTAGGTGGATGCTGAACAATTTCTTTTAATTGTTGGCAAGTTTTAAAGTAGTAGTATTTCTCAAGATTTCTTGCTTGGGCGTCCACGTGTGTAAATGAAAGTGTCAGTTCACAGAACTTCACACTCTTAATGCGGCTGATGACATTTTATCATGCATTAGCACGCCTTTTTGAAAGAGGATGTGATACTTGATGGGGCATTTAATCCTTAAATGTGGCATTAGCATTTCTTTAAATACGTTTATAACATTTAACAATAACTTTTAACAATTCATAGGTTTTAGCCAACTAGAGTATTATTCATTCAAAATCAAAATGAGATGCCACTGTTTTTATTTTAAGTTACATACAGTTAATCACATTAAAAACGATTAATTCTACTAGTAACAATAATACAACATTATGGTTAAAATAATAATAATAATGGCTCCAGCACTCCTTGATGACTCTACAGGATAAGCTAGTGTAAGATGTATAGATTATTATTATTATTCTTAATATTAATATAATATGAAGCCATAATGGTGGAAAATGCGAGATATATTCCAATGCTTTTGTGTTCTCTTGCGAAATTTTGTTTTTCCCTCAAGAAATTCTGCTTCACTCACAAAAAGCTTAAAAGTTTAAACTCAAAAGTATTGACATCATTTTTCTGTGTCTATTTACACTAAGTGCAAATAGCGTCCCTTATTGGCAAATGCTATTTACACTAGCTCCGCCCACTAATGTCTGGTTGGGCCAATCAAGTTTTAAAAAAGACATATGTTATTAAACATCTTCAGTGGTATAGTGGTACCAAGTATAGGTCTTGTAGACCTGGCTTTTGACGCGGGTTCGAATCCGCCTTTTGCCGAGCTCGCATTTATTTTCAATAAAAATGAAAAGTGGAAATAAACTGCGAACGAGTGTTTAATAATATTAAAAGTGTTTATTGGGGATGGTTTTTATTCTCCCAATAAGGCAGCATCCATTTAATAATTTTAATAAATATAATCATTTACACTCTATGATATTATTGCATTCTGTTAATGTACAAAAATACTGAGGTGCAAATAGTATCTGCCAATAAAAAGTATAGATAGCATCTAATTACTATATTTACTCTTATTGCAAAGAAAAAAGATACTTTTACAAGGTGTAAATAGAATATAATGCCATTTTCACTGAGTGTAAATAGTATCTACAGCTATTTACACTTATATATCATCTATCGTTAAGAAAATATGCGATTTTCACTTAGTGTAAATAGCATTTATAGTTGCAAATAGCTGCTGCCTATTTTTTTCCATTGCCATATTCCTTTAGGGGCTTTGTATTAGTTTAATTTATAAATATTACAAATAATAATAATAATAATCATTTAAAATTTGACTTGGAAGGTATAGTTCACACAAAAATGAAAAATCTGTCCATGACTCACCAGCCAAATTGTTATCTTTTACTAAACTATTATATCTTTGTTTTTCTGTTTGAAATCCACTATATTTGGCAAAAGTAAAACATTTTCCCCCCTCTGGGATGCCATATGCATTCTTCAAAATTCATGTTGCATCTAATTTCCTTCTGCATAATGGCACAGTGTTTTCAATAGTCAAATGGTTTTTTTTTCCAAGCCACTGTAGCGAAAGAGGAAGTGAAAGGTTTTTTGATAGGGCTGTCCCTTGTCAAGCCAGACAGCATTGTTTAAGCCAAGCCTAAACAGGACTTGTGACACGTGTGGGATGACAACAGCTACTGCTGTACTTTCTCACTTGTGTGGGTGAATTTTACGTCAAAATCCCCCTTCCTCAAAATCCACCCATAAAGGGATCTCCCCACTACAGAACAATGTGTATAAAAGCTGACAGCATGTGCCATACAGCAGCAAGTCCAGCTTGAGTGCTTCAACAGACTCCCTGTTCCTCCACTGATCTAGCTAAACAAAACGGCCAGTATGACTACTTCTCGCTTCACCATCATCTCCGCAGTGGCGGTGCTTCTGTGCGCAGTTAGCCTCAGTGAAGGTAAGATGAGGAGGCGGATAGATTAGATGTTTTTAGTACAAAACATGTAAAACGTTTAAATAGTAACGCATAGTCTAGTTGTATTTTGAACTTTTTGTTTGGCAAAAATGTTAACACAATTTACAGTTTTATATTAAAGCAAAACGTTAAAGAATTTAACAAAGAATTCTTGCTTGTGTTTTTTGTCATCCAGGAATGCGTGTTTCACCTCAAAGATGCTGTTTCTCCTTTACGGACCGTCCTCTGCCAATCAAACTAGTGGCCGATTACAGCATGACAAGCCAGCAGTGCCCCAACGAAGCTGTGCTGTAAGTGTAACAACAATATATCTGTGTTTTTGTGTATGTGGGGGGGGTAGGGCCTTATGTTTATTATATTAATAGTATAAATTATTTCATTCATTTTGATATTATTAATATTGTTTATAATAATAATAATAATTACTATTATTATTATATTTTATTTATTATATCCAGCATTTTTATTTGATTAATTTTGGTATTATTATTATTATTATTATTATTATTATTATGTTTATTATATTAATCATATTTTTTTTATTTTATTAATTTTAATACTATGAATATTATTTATAATAATAATGATAATAATAATTACTATTATTATTATTCTATTTTTATTTATTATATCCATTATTTTTGTTTCATTAATTATGTATTTTATTCATTTTTATATTATCAATATTGTTTATAATAATAATAATAATAATAATATTATTATTATTATTATTATTATTATTATTATTATTACGGTTATTATATTTTTATTTATTATATCCATTATTTTTGTTTTATTAATTTTGGTACTATCATTATGTTTATTATATTAATAATATTAATTATTTTTTTATTAATTTACTATTATTATTATGTTTATTATATTAATAATAATGCTTTATTTTATTAATTTTTATATTTTTTATTATTAATTAATACTGTTTTATATTATTAATATAGTTGTTGATAACAACAACAATAATAATAATTATTATTATTATATTAATATTAGTATTATGTTTATTATATTAATAATTTAATAATATTTATTTTATTAATTTTGATATTATAAATATTGTTTACTACTACTAATACTAATAATAATAGTAGTAATAATAATAATTACTATTATATTTTTATTTACTATATCCATTATTTTTGTTTTATTAATTTTGGAACTATCATTATGTTTATTATATTAATAATATTAATTATTTATTTTTTATTAATTTGGTATTATTATTATGTTTGTTTGTCATATTAATAATGCTTTATTTATTTTATATTACTAATATAGTTGTTGATAACAACAACAACAATAGTAATAATTATTATTATATTAATATTAGTATTATGTTTATTATATTAATTATGATTAAATAGATTTGAACTAATTTGACCAACAGAGCAAGTTCATGTGTGTTTAATGGTACTGAAATTCTCTTTACAGGTTCAAGACCGTAAAGGGCCGTCAGGTGTGTGCCAATCCCGCTGACTCATGGGTACAGAAGCACATCCAGACCATTGACAGCAAGCGTGTCGGGAGCCAGGGGTCCTTGTAACCATGTTGACCTGCGTCTTTCAACTTCTGAACTTCTGATTTGGAAGCATAGGACAAGTGTGGAGTCTGAGCAAAACTGAAAAAAAAAAGAAAAAATGCAATTATTGTACCCGCCGACAAATGCATTGTCACTAACTGATCAGCATATTGAAGCTATTGGGTTAAACAATCCAGAATGTATTTTGTTTGGATTTATCTATGTTCTGTCATTTGTTTTTACTAATGTATTTCTAATGAGAGTGTTTTGTGCTGAAGAATACAGCACTGCAGATTATTAGCCTATAGCTCAAAGTATAGAAGTTTATTGAAGAAAAATGTATTGAGTTTGAATTTTTTTGTATTGTGTCATTAGAGACAAAACATATAATGAAGAAGATCTCTTTTTATGTAAGTTTTTGCTAACTTAACCTCCTCACAATAAAGACTTTCCGGGTCTCAATTTGGCTTTTTCACTCTTGTTCATTTGTGTTATAAATAACCTTTTGCCATGATTCACACAGTTCACATTGTCCAGTTTCGAGATTTCTGTGCGGTTGAAAACCCTTTAACATTCATATTTGCATATTTAAGAGGCCATTAACATTTATAAAAAATTATATTGCTCCCTAAAAGCTTTAAATAAGATTTATGGATTTAAGGTTTATGATTGCAAGCCATTAGAAAGATTGGACTAATGAAATCTGCGATGATTACCCTAATATTAAAACAGCACACTGCATTATGACTCTGGCTGCGTCTGAAATCACATACTCTCTTGAGTACAGTTGTGGTCATAATTATTGGCACCCTTGATAAATATGATCAAAGATGGCTGTAAAAATAAATCTGCATTGTTTATTTTGTTGATCTTTAATTCACAAAATTAGCAAAAATCTAACCTTTCATTGAAGGAAAAGAATTGAAAGTAAATAAATGCTTTTTCCAAAACGTGGCCACAATTATTGGCACCCTTTTATAACTTTTTGCAACCTCCTGCCAAGATAACAGCTCTGAGTCTTCACCTATAAGTTGATGGTTAGACAACACCTGACAAGAGATCAGAGACCATTCCTTCATGCAGAATCTCTCCAGATCCTTCAGATTCCCAGCTCCATGTTGGTGCTTCTTCTCTTCGGTTCACTCCACTCATTTTCTTTAGGGTTCAGGTCAGAGGACTGAGATGGCCATGGCAGAAGCTTCATTTTGTGCTCAGTGACACATTTTTGTGTTTTTGATGTGTTTTGTCATTGTCCTGATGGAAGATCCAACCACGGCCATTTATTGGATTTCTAGCAGAAGCGGTCAGGTTTTGATTTTTTATCTGTTGGTATTTGATCGAATCCATGATACCATGCATCTGAACAAGATGTCCAGGACCTCCAGCAGAAAAATAGTCCCACGACATTAAAGATCCAGCAG
The DNA here is from genome assembly GCF_018812025.1 of Megalobrama amblycephala. NCBI lineage: Eukaryota > Metazoa > Chordata > Actinopteri > Cypriniformes > Xenocyprididae > Megalobrama > Megalobrama amblycephala. The sequence continues at coordinate 25,557,948 of NC_063058.1, forward strand.
TATATTTAACCGTGGGCATGGGGTACTTTTTATCCATGTGTGCACCAAACCCATCTGGTGGGTTTGCTGCCAAAAAGCTCTTTTTTTAGTTTCATCTGACCATAGAAGCCGATCCCGGTCTGAAGTTCCGGTCTTGACTGACAACTGAATATGCTGGAGATGTTTCTGGACGAGAGCAGAGGATTTTTCTTGAAACCCTCCTGAACAACTTGTGGGGATGTAGGTGCTGTTTGATCATTTTTTTAGGCTTTCTGAGACTCAAGACAAAACTAATCTCTGCAATTCTCCAGCTGTGATCCTTGGAGAGTCTTTGGCCACTCAAACGTTCCTCCTCACTGCGCATTAGGACGATTTAGACACACGTCCTCTTCCAGGCAGATTTGTAACATCTTTAGTTGATTGGAACTTCTTAATTATTGCTCTGATAGTGGAAATGGGGATTTTCAGTGCTTTAGCTATTTTCTTACAGCCACTTTCTATTGTGAAGCTCAACAATCTTTTGCTGCACATCAGAACTATATTCTTTGGTTTTTCTCATTGTGATGAACGATTACGGGAATTTGGCCTTTGTGTTTCCTCATGTTTATACTCCTGTGGAACAGGAAGTCATTATTTTCCTTCAATGAAAGGCTAGATTTTTGCTAATTTTATGAATTAAAGATCAAAAGGATAAACAATGCAGATGTATTTTTACAGTCATCTTTGATCATATTTATCAAGGGTGCCAATAATTCTGACCATAACTGTAGGTACTTATTTTGAATAAGTAACCCCTTTGTGACCGCTAAAAAAATGGGATAGTAAAATGGTATTGTATGTACACTTAAGAATATCACCGGAAGTAGTAGGTATTTGGGCACATTTCTTTTGTCACATACTGTTTTTCACCTATACCATATAGTAGGGAAGTATGCGATTTTGGATGCAGAGTATGAGTCACAGACACGTCCAGATGTTTAGCATGCAAAATATCTCTCGGCATCGATGACACATCTGCGCTTGTCTCAGATCACGTTTTTGATCATACACTATGTTATTGTCACTCACGTGAATGAGCACTGATTTGCCTCAGATTTCGGGAATTTGTTGGCGATTTCCACAAAACTGTTGGCAAGTGAAAATCTGGGCTAAAATCGTGCAGTGCATACTCGGCATAAGGCCCGTTCATACTAAGAATGATAACTAAAGTAACTATTAGCATCCACACCAACACATGATAATGTTCTGTTTATTATCAGCACTCGCTGCAGTTCTGTTGTCTGTCTCTTTAAATGCTCAAGCTCTTTAAAGGGGACCTATTATGCCCCTTTTTTCAAGACGTAATTTAAGTCTCAGGTGTCCCCAGAATGTATCTGTGAAGTTTCAGCTCAAAATACCTCACAGATCATTTTGTTGTAAATACCCATTTTTGCACGCATGCAAAAACATGCTGTGTTCGTGCATGTGTCTTTAAATGCAAATGAGCTGCTGCTCCCCACCCCCTTTCCAGGAATGCACTTCCTTAATTCACAGCTCCTGCCTGCATGGATACTCTGCCAAATACTATCAAAACATCTGCTTGGTTTTGATTATCATCATGATCACGCACATTGCAGTTTTTCTTCATCATGAAAATGCACTCGTTTTAAAGCTATATCAATTTGAACCTCTGGCACGCTGAACAAAAAATTTACCACTAGTAGACACACGCGAATCAAAGTATTTATTTGCTAACGTAAATACTCTCGAGACTAACAATATATTGTATTATAGTACAATATTATAAGGCATGCCTTATTGTGTTTAAACTGTCAAATACATATAAGGTTACGTCAAAAACACAAAGTTCACAAACACAGTCAGTTATGTCTGTGAACGTAAACAGCAGGGACAGAAATTGCATATGTATATTAGATCTGGCGCTTTCCCTTCAAAAACAAAGCTAATCCACTATGTCTTCAGCAGCTCAGATGTCGGGAGTAAATGAAGACTGTTATGTTCACTCAACAACAAAACATCTCAATCGCTTATGAGACATTCTAGGCACTACAGCTGCTCTGGCGTTGAGACAATGGGACTATGTACAGTTCACTCAAGGCAGAAACGTCAGCAGTCATGGGGCGGTGGGAAGCACTGTTTACATCATAATTGATTTCACTGCTTCTAAAAAACTCATCATTCTGGCACGAGATACAATGTGCACCACTGCACATTGCTTTGTACTTGTGTACACCACATGGAAAGTTTATGACCTTATGAGTCTGACGTATAGTGAGTGATCATTTTCCACCACAGTGGTTTGTGGTCATGTGTCATTCCACTGTTGAATCTGAGAAGGTGAATCTTCAAATATAACCAGACTCAGTTCTCTTTTCTCACTGCAAACATACGTCATGTTGGTAATAGGAAGTAACACGGCCCATTTTAGTTCCAGATACTGTGTGTGTATAGCTATCTGTATGATTTGACCATGTATAGTAGAGGCAGTGGCCAGAACATGAGAATTAAGACTAAAACTAGGATTGTTAGGAGGTTTCAGAGACTTATTTTGATGGCTTACATAATCACACTGTTTCTTTCCCCTCTCAGCGATATAGGTATGTGCATTTAGCCTGTTTTCAAACTTTTTCAGGCCAAGGACTCTTGAGAGTTGAGAGCTGGTCACTCAGTAATATAATAAAGTATCATATAATGTGTAATGTACATCCTTTACATGCATATTTTATATTGTTTACATTGAAAGGCATAAAAAATCAATACAGTGATACAGTCATATACTGTAGGCTACTTGCACATTTCACTTTATGTCCATTTTAATGCATTTTTAATGGTGCAAGGACAAATAAATATTTAAATGTACATTATGCAAATGTTATTAAAGTCCCCTGTCAATCATTGTATCCCTTAAAACTCATTTCTGATCACCAAAATTACATATTTAAATGTTTTTGTTTACTGTGAAAAAAAATCGTAATGCCTTATAATAGCTTGAATGTAACTACACCCTTGCCTCATTTAATATACACGGATCTATGAATATGATAATTAGCCCCGCCTCCACTCACTCGCACAAGCTCAGACGAGATCCGCTTGGTCAACTTACTGAGGTAAAACGCTGCACAGGTATCGCTTTTTACAACGTCGGACACATAACGGTAGTTAATATGATTGACTATGTTATCAAACAGCTAATAATGTGTTGTTAATGTTACACAAACCATGTTCCCGTTCGCCATCTCAGTCTGCCTTCTGAAAATCAGTATCCTAAAAATGCTGGAGAAAGGCATATATATAACGTTAGGCCTAGTTCATCAAAACATTGTAATATTCATCATGCATTCGCCATATTGCTAAATATACCCGATTTTTCATATCAACAGAAAAATATAGCGGGATAACCTTCTTTTGACACTCCCTTGCGCGGTCAGTTAATGATATGCTAAAGCTCGCCAGCACATTGATGTGATTGGTTACAATGTGGCTTGTGACGTCAGATTTTCACTACAGGAGGACTTTGATACATTTTGTTGAAAAAAGAGATGATAATATGCATTAAAAATGTAATTTATTAAACTAACTATTACTATAACAGTTACCCGACATGAAATACTGAAAGTTTTAAACTTACAATATTACAGTTTGTGTGCAAATAAAATGGCTTCACAATGGAGTGGATTTCAGCTTCTTTTCAAAAGGGAAATAAGATAAAAGTGTCTGGAGATATATATGCATGGTTTTGGGAAGTAGGATGGGTGAGAGAAACAAGTTTCCTAAAAAAAAGAGGAGTTCTCGGCTGACATCTGGTGGTGAATTTTTAGCGCTGTTACAATTATGATTTTTAAATATCTCATTGAGATTTATGGGAATTGTCTAAATATGACTAAACCTACTGAAGGCAAATATAAATACGAAAATGCTGATCATTAATACAAGTACAGAACAAAATATCCATGGTTAATAGCTTTTGATATTCAGTGTCCATTCCTGGTACTGTTCTGCAGTCCTCTACTGCCACCTACTGATGAAAGCTTTCAGGCTAATAGGATTTCATTAGGCTACATAACTATAAAATATGCAAAAATATAGGCCTATAAAGTTTGCCAAAGTATTTAGATAATTAATTTTAAGATATTCCATTTTGTAATGAAAGTACAAGTATTGAGGAACACACATCTTCTGGACCCTGTGAACGTGTTTCAGACATGTTTAGACACTTATTATTTTAGTTTGACAGAAAATAACATTTTATAGTAAATGCAGTGTAAGCTCACAAGTAGATTTTTTCTTACCGTAACTAGCTGTACTTTTACTGACTTAAATTTGTATTTTATTTCAGGAGTTTAACTGGCTGAATTATTCTAGTTCCTCTATTAGACTAAGAAAAGCCACTATAAATAGAAGAAGTGGTTTTGTTTTCTTAGAGCATGAGTTTTAGGTAACAATTCAGATATGGTCATGAAGATCTTCTGATTTATTACATTTAGTGCTGAGCATTACAGGCCTGAAAATGAAGAAGTTGTTTTCCTGTTGATTTCCTCAAGCACATTTTCAATTTGTCTAAAAGAAAAGTACTTTCTACAAAGCAGAAAAAGGGAAGAGGTGAAGGAACAGAAAAAAAAAACCCACACACAAAACAAAAACAATTCTACAATCATAAGGATTTACAAGAATGTATTTTAAAGAAAACTATAGGCTTTTATCTCATATATAGGCCTAATAAAGTGCTCAGACGTTATTCAGAACACATCAGATATGTAAGGCTACACAACTGTGTGAATTGTTCATGGCTCAGTTAACAGAATTAACGGAGGTTATTTTCTCAATACAGTGTGGAGTTGTGAAATGCTGACTGTGTAGAGACTTTTGTATGGACAATTCAAAGGGTAGTTTATTTTGGCATGTTCATATCAGATGAATACTGGGAGATCGCAGACAAACTGCGCCAGCTTCCGCATACCATCAGAGGAGTAGTGACAGAGAGGACGCTATTCCTGCTTCTTCATTTTTCCTCTTCTTAAAGGTGAAATACGGGTAATTTAAAAAGAAACCGTTTGAAATATAATAATACTTTGACTATTGCATATGGATTGTGGATATAAACCGTGGTGTTGGTGAGATAATCCAAGAATCTGTTACATTTTCTTGAGGTAGGCTATAATTTTCGGGTTTTAATGATCCAGCGATCCATACATTGAATAGAGTTGATGTATTATTGTAATTCCTGTTGACATATTTGTTCATGCTAAAGTTATGTAAGGGTTAAATGATTCTTAAAACGGAAACTTTGTGACCATGGTTTTACAAACTTTAGTGTTCAAAGTGTGTTTGTTTCCCAATCGGTGGACATTTCCAGTCAGATTGTTGTGCAGAATTCTGACCCCCTCCAGGTTATTACCCACGAGGTTGTGGGAGTGGTTAGGATTGGGGGTGGAGTTTGGCGTGTCAAGCTCCACCCATTTGGCTCTGCAGTGAGCGTCACTTGTTTTCCTAATCAATATGCAGGGCCACATTAAGACAACAAGGGGCCCCTGGGCTACATTCAGGGCTGAGCCCCGGCACATAGGCTTACGAGGGCTCGACATACGCTTGTCCGGGACTGCGGGACAAGTGGATTTTTTGAAGTGAACGAGAATTGTACTTGCCTGACCAGATAAGTAGCTTGATTAAAATGTCAATAACAACCAAAACGCGAGAATGATTAATCTAGCTTAAGTGGCGACTGATAGTGGATGTACTGGCGGTGATATTGCGCTGTTGAGGATCACCTAACCTCTTGAGGAGAATTCAAAACAAATGAGCTCTGTTCACACAAAGAAACTCAGTTATCATGTTGCAATAAAAATTCAATGGGGTTTAGCTTGCTATTTACGACATATGATAAAGTTAAGCATCACACGACCGAAAGTGCTGAATTCCTGAATATCACCTCGATTGAAATTGACACTAATTTCATACAACAGTTCAATAAACAAGTAGTTAATATCAATTACTTACGTTTTAGGTGTAATATTGCCTGTATTTTTGTTCTATTGTAGCAGCGAAAATAGTTCCAAACAAAGCAGAAACCAGCGCATCTCGCAGCTGCGCTCAGCCATTTCGAATGATTCGGTGTTTTGAACGAATCGGTTGAGTGAAGATTCAATCGCCCATTCATAAACAACTGCTTCATTCTTGATTCAGAGTGAATCGTTTGAATAAATGACTCAGTGGCTCACTCATTGAGACGGTCACTTGCCGCCATCTACTGGCGGTTTAATTTCATGTTTAAAAGTATAAATTTCCCACCAGCATTTCTTATTTGTTTATTCAAAAATATTTAAAGAATCTCATAACATTATTGAACGCAGTTGTACTTTTTCAGTGTAAATTATTTAATTTGGTACTTACTATTTGTCTTACTATTTTAATTTATCAAATGTAAGAATATGAAATAAAAGATAAAAGATTTGAATAATAATAAATATTTTTTTTTTCCAGACAAGCTACTTTTTTACTCTGACAAGTAAATTATTTAGTTGTCCAAAGGACAAGCACAAAACCAGGCTTAATGTCGAGCACTGTATTTTGTATTTATATTCTCTCCTTTAATGGTAGCATCACAAAGGAGAAGGCACAGGCCTACAGAAATATTTTATTGTCATTAGATGTAGCTTTGCACATTACCAGCATCTATAGAATGATTTTGATCAGCATTTTATTGTTCATAGCAGAGGGCTCTCTCAACTTGTTATATTTTACAGTTTGTCAAATGATACGATTTTGTAGTCTTTGCATACACATGCACCCCTCGAAAGCCTGAAACCACAGAGCCCCCCCACATAACAAAACCCAATTTAACCCTGCCTACATTCACTCAATCTTCTTAATCACAAAGTGCAAGTTGTCAGCCTTTTATTTTGCATGAATAAATGCCATTACCAAAACATCTGAATCTATAGGTCTGTTATAAAATACAAATATCACTGCATGAACTGCATATTGGCACATAGTCTTAACTATTTGTACAGGCTACTCATTTCGAAGGCTGCATCCTCCAGAGGTCGCATTTGAAGGCTGTATACTTCATTGAGGCCGGCTTATTTAAGAAAAACAACCGTTGAAAGAAAGAAAAAACAGCATTTTGCACCTCACGAGGAATAACCATCAATTTTATTATGGTTACTTTTCTTAAATAAGACAATGATGTATGCAGCCTTCAAATGCGAGCTCCGCAGGACGCGGCCTCTGAAATGAGAAGCAGATTCGAAGAGTAACAAAGGCGTCAGTTTTACCATTTCAATTCCAGCGTGAGTCCTTGTCTTTTGGAAGTGCATGCAAAGTGGATTTGCTTTCACACCATAAAGATATCATGTCAACATGTAGACAACACAAACCAAACTCTTCCAGTCTCTACTTTTTGAAGTCTCAGTCTTCCAGTCTCAGTGTTTGAAGGCGGGTCAAAATAGATGTTGTTCGCGAGCAACCGGCTGCCATTACGCAAATTTTTACATTGTTGTAGGTTTGTAACAGAAAGTGAGACTGGAATTGCTGAAGACTCATTTCGGCAGTTCAGAATCAATTCATTCTTTAAGGCAAAAATTACGTTTTTATCCTGCACTTTGATCTTTAAAACAATGTGACAAAAAACACACGCAAGTTCGACCCAAATGTTTAATGTCATGATTGTTACCATCTATTTGCATTAGTTTATATCCAGCTGGTCGCTTTTATCGATTCGTTATGCAGCAAAGTTGCATAATTAAAACTGGTGTCATGAGAAAGCAAACGGTATCATCATGCAGCAGACATATATAAATAAATCAGAAATGCATTCGATTTCAGTTCTCTTTTATCATCACTGTAATACAATAAAAATCTTATTTAAATAATAATCAGTGTTCTAAAATGGAAGCAAATAATGTATACATACATACAATATGTGTCTAATGTCAATGCTATGGCCTTTGTGTAGATATTTAAAGATTGTCATCTTCAGGGGCGCTGGTGGCACGGGGGACAGGGGGGGTCAGGACCCCCGCAGTTTTGAAAAGATAGAAGTCGACCCCCGCACTTTTGATAAAGGCTGCTTCAATTAGTCACACTATATCATCTTTTCTTTCAAATGAGAAACCATTTTCACGTTTCTGTAAGCGATCCGTTCGTAAATAATCAGCTGTTGTTTCGCGGATGTGAACAGGAAATGCGCTCTCGAACGGAGAAACACGCGATCTCCAAACAGTCGATCAAAGCGTGCTAACGTTTTAGGACAGGTCGATGGTATATAAACATGCCCGAACGTCAGCGTCTGTCAATCAAGCCAAACCGTCCATTCAGAAACCGAGAATTTGACACTTTAAGGTAAGGAGGCTGATCTCTCAGGTTGACGCGCGAGCTGGCTTGACTGAAGTTTTCGTGAGGATTTATAGTTTATGGACTGTTTTGATTTCGGTAATTACATCTTGAAAGGCAAAAGCATTGATGGCATCTATAAAAGAGATATCTGAAATAGAAACGAAAGTGATATTGCCTCATCCAGTGGAGGACGCACGAGAGGAGATCTGTGCTTTTAATTGGTATGTGTATACTGTAATACTGTAATACTTTACAATGCTTATCAGTGGCGTGCACTTTGATCGTGAAAGTGAAAGTGCCTTTTGCGGTCGCATCGTGGTGCTCCCGTGTTCCCAATGTGAACGTGAGCTCCAGTCCATGTATACGTCATTTCACGCGTTCCGTTCAGTCTCGCGCGAGCCTTTCAGAGAAACTCCTTTGCCCATGAGCGCGGAAAGACCATGGGAAAGATGTGAACCGCCCGTTGTCATAATAACGCCCCCCCTCCCTCCGCGCAGAACAGCACATGTATTTAAAAAAAAGCGATGTTCAAGGGCGTAGATTTGGTTTCAACATTGGGGGGGTTGAGCGTTGGTATGCTGCCTGTTATTTATTTTTTTAATTAAAAAAAAAAAATCTGTTTTATGTGTAGCGTTATTGGATAATTTATTTCTTCTTTATCTATCTATCTATCTATCTATCTATCTATCTATCTATCTATCTATCTATCTATCTATCTATCTATCATAAATTTATGGAATTTATCTATAACCATTCATCAAATTCTAACATAACGGAGTGATTCTAAAAAGAAAGAAATTATGTTAAATATTGAAACCGCCAGTAGGTGGCAGCGATTCGATGTTTTAATGAGTGAGCTACTTAAATCGTTCATTCAAGCCAATTCGTTCAAAAATCAGATTAATTAAGGAAGACAACAAACACCGATGTGAATACTTTTGTCATTGATAAGACACTATTGAAAAATGAAGTAACAAAACAGACGGCTGTTTTGGTAACTGGTTACAATTACACTGATAGTTATGGCTAAATTGCAATGGATTAGATAGCTAAAATATATGTGGAGTGTACCTAGCTATTACAATGTTTTCATACCTCCTTTTTTACAGTCTATGCTCCTTCTCAGTACATGCTTTATTCTTTTTAACGTCCCTCTTTGAACAGAAGTTTAATATAGTTGGCTGGGCAACGGTTCTCTTCATTTTTTGGTGCTACCAGTGCTGTCCATTCAAACAGAGCTCCACTCGCGTTGTTTTGGTGAAAGTGCGACGCGCATTTGTTGGGCGTTACCAATCGGTTCAATGGAAGGGGGGTACTTTTTTTACTAATTTATTATGACAAACTCATATTCGATTAGAAACAAAATTATTGTTACAAAATAAATGAATTATACATATGTTAGTATAGATCTACTGTGATTTTCATGTTGAAATATTGGGGGGGGGGGGGGGGTTGTAACTAATGGATTTGAATATTGGGGGGGTTACCTTCCCCCCATCCCCCCCGCAAACTATGCCCCTGTGTTAAAGGGACGGTGTTATGAAATATTCGGTGTCTGAGATTTTCGGTGACACTGGGCGGAGCTTATATGAATATTGACGAGTTTCCTGTTTTGAGTTAAAGCGCCACTGAAAATGTTTGTGCACGCTCTTCGGCTTACATTATCATATGTTTCAGTGTTAAACGATGTCAAGCTTATATTCTAACTGTTATTGATGCACAAGATTTTATATATAAGCTATATTGTATTATGTCGTGTCATGTGTTAGCTATGTTTGATATGAACACAGCCAATGATTCACCAGAGGTGTCGTTAGGATTCGCTAAACGAGCCAATAGCGTTTTAAGTAGCCTATTTTTGTTGTTTCTGTATTACCTTGAGTCTTTTAAGCATATAGTTTTGAAAGTTTGCCAAAATGTATGGTAGCATAATAATATTAATTGTAAACTCCTGTGGTGAATGCAGCAGTGAACTTTCCTAGTTTGCAGAAGCACTTCTAATCTGGGTAGACTTGAATTTCTATATGTAATATGTTTCAAAAATTGCACACATGCAAGAAAACATGTTAATGTACTTTAAATATAGTTTATTTATTATCCAAATAGGCCACGGTGAATTATGCATTATCTATAGCCAATATTCTTTCATTCCCAAATATGACTTTTGCCAGTAAATATCCTTGTACACCAGACAAAGCAGACACTTTTATTTTTCACTTTATTTTGAACATGACAGTTTATTAAAAATTTAAATACTACATGTTTGTTGTAATGTCATTTTATTATATATTTCAGATTGAATGTGTCAGTAGCAAAGGCTGGTATCACTGGAATCACAAGAGCAGACCAAACTTTAATTTGTGTGGGATCCCAAGACCCTTTGTAAAGTGTGTTAATCTGCTTGCTATGAATAGAAACATGAGACAGTGATATTTGCTTCCCTGCAGCACGTTCACTATATGGAGAAGACAATTGGCAAAAGTATGAGGAATATTATTGTTATGTGGATAATCAGACATATATACATACTACTGTGATTGTTCTGTCATTTCTTAATTGCTTGCTCAGTTGGTAAATATTTTTAAAGAGACTTTATTAAATCCTAAAGTTAAGAGTTTTTTTTTTTTTTTCATATTATTAGGAAACATTCTCAATCTTTTTTCCCACAAAATGATGCATTTCATTGACAAAAAAAAAAAAAAAATAATAATAATAATAATGTGGAAAAAACATGAAGCACTGTGAATCAGGATTCAGTTTAACACAGTGTTGATATGAAACTATATGGAACTAAATGATCAAACCTGCAGTATATTCACAATGAAATGTATTAGTTCTATTCTACAAGCTTTCCATAACAATTACAATTTTATTTATGTTAAATAAGCTGCTAAAATAATAGACCATGTAGTAATTTGCATATCTGTAATATCAAAGATGAAAGTAAATAATGAGAGTAGTTTCACTTTAAATAAAAAAAGAGCAACTGATTCTGTGTTGGAATTTTATTCACAAATGAGAAGAAGTCACGACATATGACATATTTAATTAGCAAAAACACTTGTATTTAAACACACTTTACAAAGGGTCTTGGGATCCCAGACAAATAAAAGTTTGGTCTGCTCTTGTGATTCCAGTGATACCAGCCTTTGCTACTGACACATTCAATCTGAAATATATAATAAAATGACATTACAACAAACATGTATTATTAAAATTTTTAATACACTGTCATGTTCAAAACAAAGTGAAAAATAAAAGTGTCTGCTTTATCTGGTGTACAGGGATATTTATTGGCAAAAGTCCTATTTGGGAATGAAAGAATATTGGCTATAGATATTATATTAGTTATCACATGCGTAATTCACTGTGGCCTATTTGGATAATAAATAAACTATATATAAAGTACATTAACATGTTTTCTAGCATGTGTGCAATTTTTGAAACATATTACATATAGAAATTCAAGTCTACCCAGATTAGAAGTGATTCTGCAAACCTGGAAAGTTCACTGCTGCATTCACCACAGGAGTTCACAATTAATATTATTATGCTACCATACATTTTGGCAAACTTTCAAAACTATATGCTTAAAAGACTCAAGGTAATACAGAAATAGGCTACTTAAAACGCTATTGGCTCGTTTAGCGAATCCTAACGACACCTCTGGCGAATCATTGGCTGTGTTCATATCAAACATAACTAACACATGACACGATATAACACAATATAGCTTATATATAAAATCGTGTGCATCAATAACAGTTAGAATATAAGCTTGACTTCGTTTAACACTGAAACATGTGCTAATTACCTTTAATGTAAGCCGAAGAGCGTTAACTCAAAACAGGAAACTCTTGAATATTCATGTAAGCTCCGCCCAGTGTCACCGAAAATCTCAGACACCGAATATTTCATAACAACGGTCATCACATTATAAAATGCGGTTATATATTTTCCGGCATCACCTGGGCCCTCCCTCAGCCCGGGGGCCCTGGGCTTAAACCCAGGTAAGCCCGTGCATTAATGCGACCCAGTCAATATGTGTAGCCTACATTATTAAAGTCAATATGAAATCAGAATTGACAAATCTTTTTTTTTTTTCATGGAATATTGCACCATTTATTATAAATGATTTATCCGTGCCCTATGTGGGGGAAAAAAGAAAAATATCCAAACAGATTTAATTAATTTAACGATTAAAGGTGATAGAGAGGATTTTTTCGTCGACTGAGAATCCAAAGACTGTTACTGAGTTTTTGAAATGAGCGCATGCGTAAGAACAACCCCCCTCCTTCACAGCTCATTTCAAAGGAACGCCTCCCAAAACTCATGCACGAGTATTGGAATATTTCTGGTTACGTTGGTTTGTTTCAGTCCTTGATTAACGACCGCAGCTAATCCATGCTGGTTACCCATTAGTTTTTGACAGTTAGGAAAACCGCAGTAGGAGTAAAATCTTTGCGTTGCAGGGGCAGCTGCCACCTGTCACAGATATACGTGCCAGTCACTCGAACTGCCACGCTTATACCCGCCTGCCCTGCGACCTGCCACGGATAAACGCGCCTGCCCCGCAACCTGCCACCGTTGTCACTCACTTGGGTAAAGTTGGTTTTATATTTGCACATTCGGACTTCTGATAAATTCAGACTTTCCAATAAATGTGCAATAAATTAATGTTTGCGAATTTTAAGCAGCGACATGATATTGACAACCAACGATTGTCAACTTACACCATTTTTCACAGTCGATCAAAATAGGCAAGTATTGTTTTAATGGCATATTTACTTGTGTATGTCCACTGAATGTCCAATGTAGTGTGATTAACAAGGCTATTGAATACGGATGTCCGAATGTGCGAATATAAATTCGCACTCATTCCTCATTAAAGAGGAAGGCTCCCCTGTTCCAAGATGGCAGCTCTATTGACGCATTCGTTCCAATGAACTGCTGTAGCCAAGGCGACATCTAGTGTATATATCTATGGGAGAGCGCAGCCGCGCTCGTCTCTCACAAGGAACGTCACGGCAGTGATTGACAAGCCAGAGGGCCAATCGTTTACGCGATCATCGGCTGATGTTTTTAAGGCCCTACCTCGTGCACAGATGATGTATATTAATATTATTACTTTCAGTGCACCTAATAAATAGTCTTTTATCAGTTAGTAAAGACAGTTTCAAGTAATATTGCAAAAATGTATAAAACAAAACATCCTCTTTAGCACCTTTAAATATTTTATTTGTGCTTTTGAGAAGTAACAGACACCAACTGAATGGTGTAAATAAGCAGACAGATCAGATGTGTCCTCTTCATTTTCTCCTCTTCTATGAAGGTAAATTCTCATCTGTTTGCTCGGACTCCTGAACAGGACCTGCAGTATCAGATCTGAGATCTTCAAGCTCTACAGATTCTTTCTGTCATTGTGAAGAAACATCTTGAAGAATGAGAAGCCTGATGTTCCTGCTGGTCCTGGTGATCTTCTGCTCTCTGCAGATGACTTCAAGTGGTGAGGACTCTTTGATTTTAATTAAGATAAAATTAATTGTTTTCAGAATTTTCATGGAAGGTTTAGTTTCATTTTTTTCAGGTGATTTAAAAATATAGCAACTTATTAAACTGAAAAATCTTTTTTTTTTTTTGCATGAGCATGGTATAGATTTGTGATAGGCCTTTTTGTCTTCATATTTCAGCTACCATTGCAATTGAGTCTGAAAATTCAAAGTGCTGTATGGAGTTCACTAAAGTGAAGATTCCTGTGAGACAGGTGAAGTCTTACTACTGGACCAGCAAATGCAAACATGCTATTGTGTGAGTGTCATCTTAGACATTATTATTTTATTTTAATACTGCAATGTCAATCTGAATGAGACACTCCATTAAAGAAACACTTTGATCTAAATCTTGTTTTTTGTCCTTTTTCTCTCAGGTTTCAGATGTTTAAAGAGAAAGAGATCTGTGTAGATCCAGAGACCCTCTGGGTGAACAGCCACGTTGCTATAGTGGACAAGAGAAAAAGAGTCTAAAACAAGCTATACTGTTTCTATTTGAACTCTGAATTTTGTGCTGATGTATATAAAACTATTGTATTTACAGAATAATTTATGTGATTGGATTAATTTGTTTTAATAAAATATAAATATTTTTATCATCATGGAGTATTGTTTTTATCCTCTGTTGCATACATTTTGAAAATACATTTTTTATTTAAATTTAAGTCTATGTATCTGGTGGATTTATATATTAATAGATGTTAAGAAACAAACTATTTCTATTAAGTATCTCAGTCAAACTAAGTTGTCTAAAACTGACTACTATCTAAAATCGAATCTGTTTAAACAACACATTTCCCTTTTTGAAGAAGGAAAATGTGTTGTTAAACAGATTTGTTTTTAGTATATTTTTTGGACAACTCAGTCTGAATGAGATACTTAATAATTTCCCTTCTTGTGTAAGTACCTACAATACTAAAATTAATAGAAAATTAAAATGAAACATCTACAGTAAATAGACTGGTTCTGTTCTGCAGTCTTTTACTGCCATTACTGGATCTTCAGAAATTTCCAGAGACTCTCCTCATTTCTTGTTATAGTTGGAAAAGATAAATTAATGTTTTAGTCTGTTTAAAAATAACATTTTAAAGTGAATTTTGAAAGGGTTAGTTCACCCAAAAATGAAAAATCTGTCATTAATATTCACCCTCATGTCGTTCCACATCCATAAGACCTTTGTTCATCTTCAGAACACATATTATGATGCTGTTTATGAAATTTGATGGCTCAGTTGACAGCAAGTTATTTAACACTTTCAGCGCCCTGCAGAAAGGTGCTGAAAACATGTTTAACATGTGACTACAGTGGTTCAACCTTAATGTTATGAAACAATTAGTATTCAGATACTTTCAGATAGGATAATTAAGATCTACTGATTTATTACATGATCACATGAGCGACAAAGCAGAAAAGAACAACAAATAATTCTAGTCTTCATACCCAGAAAGGGATTTACAAGAATGTCTTTTGGAGAAAAGGATATCATGGCCTACCCCGCTAGAAATTTTACGTTCCCAGAATATTCTCAGAAAGTCCCCACTGGTGTTAATTAAAGACGTTGTCTAGTAACATTCCCAGTACGTTCAGAGACGGTCTCGATGTGGAGTTCTATTAAGGTTTGGGGATGTTATTTGTTGGACCTTCACAGAACATTCAAGATGTTCTCTGAACGTTTAGGGAAATAAATTTTATTTGGAAATGTTCTCAGAACGTCCCTGCTGCCCTTGTCAAAAAATTGAATTGAAAATTAGAGCTAAATTGACTAACAAATATTTTCTTAAATGTCCTACAAAAAAAAAAAAAAATCTTTGCAGGTATTTCCTTGATTGTTATCATGAAACCTTTTCTTTAAAATGCAAATCACTTGCAGTAAATCATTAGCTGACAACACTTCAAAAGTGACTTTAAATGAATCAACATGCAGCAGAACATCAGTGTTTCTGGATCATCACTGACTGAAGCACAGGCTCTACTCTTCAGCACAATGATAACCTCACAAAACTCAGATAACAGAAACAGAACATTAAACACTAACAGATCTCTCTAGATCTCAGCATCTTCACTTATTACAAACACTCTGACTTTATTTTTTTTCATTCAAAACTTCTTAATGAGGTGTTGTTTTATTAAAATGTTCTGGGAACGACAGAACATGACTGGACGCTGTAAGGGGGACCAAGGACAAGTGAAGGCCGAAGCTGCCGTTACCCTGTTACACTACAAAAGGAGAGAACTCCTAGGTTGTGCAAAAAGCGGAACACTTAAGGGCCGCGAATTTACACTGAAAGGACCCGAGCTTGTAAGGTCGGAACGTCCAACTGGTAGAACCTGACAAAAGTGGACGGCGAAGACCAGCCGGCCGCCTCACAGATGTCTTTGATTGAGACTCCACTGGACCAGGCCCACGACGAAGCCATGCCTCTAATGGAATGGGCTCTAACTCCGATGGGGCAAGTTGCGCCCATAGAGGAGTAAGAGAGAGCTATAGCGTCGACAATCCATCATGAAAGACGCTGTTTTGAGATCAGAGACCCTTTGGTGGGGCCACCAAATCAGACAAATAGCTGATCAGACTGCCGGAAAGGCTGTGATCGCTCAACGTAGACGCGTAAAGCCCTGACGGGGCATAATGATTCCAGCTCTAGCTCATCCGATGAACGGGGAAGCGCAGAGAGTGAAATAACTTGTGCTCTGAATGGCGTTGAGAGCACCTTGGGGACGTAGCCAACCCTCGGTTTCAGAACGACCATAGAGTCATTTGGCCCGAATTCAAGGCATGCAGGGCTCACGGAGAGTGCCTGTAAATCGCCAACACGCTTAACCGACGCCAACGCCAGTAGCAGGGCGGTTTTGAGCGTTAAGGGCCTGAGGCCCGCTAGACGCAATGGCTCAAAAGGAGGACCTTTAAGAGCTCTGAGGACCAAGGAAAAGTCCCAGGGGGTAACGGTGAGGGGTCGAGGTGGATGCAATCGCCTGGAGCCCCTCAAAAACTTTATAACCAGATTGTTCCGCCCTACTGATTGTCCAGCGATGGGCGAGTGAAACGCTGCAACTGCTGCTATGTAAACCTTGAGCGTGGAGGGGGCCCGCCCCAATTCCAAACGCTCCTGGAGGAAGGTTAGTATAGAAGATACATCGCACTCCTCCGGGTCTATGTTGCGTGTGGAACACCAGCTAACAAAGACCGACCACTTCTGGGCGTAGAGGCGTCTCGTGGCTCTCGCCTGGGAAATGATATCTAGCACATTCCTCGGGAGGTCAGACAGCTCCCGTCGAAGATCCACAGATGTAGAGCCCAAAGCTCCGGCTGTGGGTGCCAGATTGTTCTGTTCACCTGAGAGAGAAGGTCTCGTCTCAGGGGGATCGGCCATGGAGCTGCCGTGGAAAGCCTGAACAGCTCCGAGGTCCAAATCTGGCTCCTCCAGAGTGGGGCCACTAACAGAACTCTGTGCTTGTCTTCCCTGATTCGCCCGATGACCTGAGGGATCAGGACGATCGGGGGAAAGGCATAAAGAAGGGTATTAGGCCAAGTGTGGGCCAATGCATCGTCCTCCTTCGAATAATAAGTTGGGCAATGAGAGTTGTCTTCTGAGGCGAAGAGGTCCACCTCTGCTTTCCTGAAGAACTCCCATATAGTGAGAACCATCTGGGGGTGGAGCATCCACCCGTCTGAGGGGACGTTGTTCCGAGACAGCATATCTGCTCCCAGATTGTTCTTCCCGGGTATACGAGTCGCTTTGAGCGACCGAACCCTTGGGGATGCCCATTCCAGAAGGCGCTTCGCCAGAGCGCATAAGCGGCTGGACAAAAGACCCCCTTGTCGGTTTATGTAGGAGACCACTGTCATACTGTCCGACTGGACTAGGACGTGGCGATCCGTCAAATAAGCCTGGAAAGCATGGAGGGCTCGTGTCACTGCCAGCATCTCGAGGCAGTTGATGTGAAGGTGGCTTTCCTTGTGAGTCCACGAGCCGAAGACCGGACTGCCCTCGCACAGTGCACCCCAACCCAAGTTGGACGCGTCTGTCGAAAGTACCATTCTTTGTGACACCGCCTGTAGGGGTACTCCAAGAGTGAACCAAGTAGGGTTCATCCAGGGTTTCAGGGCTGCTAGACAGGCCTGATTGACCTTGAGGCGCAGGCGTCCGTGACGCCAAGCGTGTGGAGGGACCCGAACTTTCAACCAGTACTGCAGAGGCCGCATGCGAAGCAGGCCAAGCTGGAGGACTGGGGAGGCGGAAGCCATGAGCCCTAGCAACCTCTGGAACAGCTTCAGAGGGAGGTAGGCTTTGTTCCTGATGGAAGCCGCGAGCTGCTGAATGGCCAGAGTGCGTTCTGGCGAGACTACTGCCGTCATACGGACAGAGTCGAAGACTGCACCCAGGAACGAAATACGTTGAGTGGGGAGCAGTGAGCTCTTGGCTGGGTTGACCCTGAGACCTAGGCACTGTAAGTGGCTGAGGAGCACGGATCTGTGGTGTTCCAGTTCTGTACGCAAGCTGGCCAGGATGAGCCAGTCGTCGAGGTAGTTCAAAACGCGTATTCCCATCTGTCTCAGAGGGGAAAGAGCCGCGTTCATGCACTTCGTAAAGGTGCGAGGAGCCAGGGAGAGCCCGAAGGGGAGGACCGTATATTGGTAAGCCACACCCTCGAACGTGAATCTCAAGAATCGCCTGTGATGGGGCCTATCTGGATGTGAAAGTAAGCGTCCTTCAGATCCAGCGAGCAGAACCAGTCCTCGTGGCAAATCTGCGCGAGGATCTGCTTCAGCGTCAGTACTTTGAACTTTCGCTTCATGAGGGAAAGATTCAATAACCTGAGGTCCAGAATGGGCCTGAGACCGCCGTCTTTCTTTGGCACCAAGAAGTAGCGACTGTAGAAGCCCGACTCGCTCTCTGAGAAGGGAACTATTTCTATAGCCCCTTTTGTCAACAGAGTTAAAACCTCGGTTCGGAGGACATGCGCGTCGTCCGCTTGTACCAAAGTCTGAATAACCCTGCCAAAACGCGGAGGTCTTCTGGCAAACTGGAGCGAGTAGCCCTGGCTTATAACTTGTAGAATCCAGCTTGACACCCCGGGGATGGCTTTCCAAACCTCAGCCCGGGTGGCAAGAGGGAGAATAACATTGGATGACGGCCCGCTTAAGAGGGGGCCGAGCACCGAGATGGGTGGAAGAGGAAATTTGCTCTTTTGTGGAGTGTTTAAAAAATGGGTCGACGTGAAAACGGCGGTTGGAAAGGGCGCAACAGCTGTGGGCAGGTTGTTACAGCAGGTTGTGTTTCTCCCACGCCCAGAGATAAACGAGGCGGAGGGGAGTTTGCATGAGAGAGCTTTTGGAGTGGTCCGGCCGCGGCGCAAGACGTGCCCCAATCCTCTTCCTTCACAGATCAGGACGACTTCGTAGTCGCCGGGTCCAGCGCAATCCTGGGCCGGGGTCCCTGGCGTCTGGGGAAGAACGAGCGCTTGGGAGGGCGTGGGCGCTGGCGGTGCTCTTTGGGCGGCGCTGCTTGAGAAGCAGAGGGGGCAGGCTTCGTCTGCTGAGCCGGCGCAGGCCTGGGGCGGCTGGAAGCAGACGCAGAGCTTGAGCGTTTCGGCAGAAAGTGTCTCATCGCCTGAGAAGACTTCTGTGCAGCCGTGAAACGCTCCGTGAATCCCTCCACCGCTGGTCCAAAGAGCCCTGACGGGGACACGGGGGCATCCAGGAAGGCCGTCTTATCCTGGTCTTTGATTTCCGTCAGGTTGAGCCAGAGGTGACGTTCCAGCACTACCAAACTGGCCATTGATCTGCCAATGGCCTGGGCCGTGGCCTTCGTGGCCCGCAGGGCTAAATCAGTGACGCTGTGGAGGTCTCTGAAGGCAGGCGCATCGATGCCAGACTCATCCAGGGAGCGGAGAAGTTTGGCCTGGAACATCTGGAAGATGGCTGAAGTGGCTTGGCCCGCAGAGGCGTAGTCTCTTCCTGCTAGGGCAGAGGTGGTCCTGCAGGGTTTGGACGGGAGGGCTCTTTTAGTCTTCCATCCCACAGCCACGGGAGGACAGAGGTGAGCGGCCACTGCTTCATCCAGGGGCGGCAGATGCTCGTAGCCCCTTCTCTTCTGAGCCATCTATGGTGGTGAGGACTGCGGGCGCTGGGCCGACGTGGGCTTGCTCATCTCCATGCGCTGAACTGTTCTGCCCCGCGGTCTCTTCCTCGCCGGCTCGCGAGGAGAGGGGGACGGGAGGGCGCGAACGGCGGGGTCGTTTTCCTTGAAGAAGGCGGCTCGGGAGCGCAGAGACGCCAGACTCATGCACTCGCAGTGCGGGCATGAGCCGCCGGTGAGCGCGTCATCCGCGTGGGACTTGCCCAGGCATCCAACGCACTCGCTGTGTCCGTCTTCTTCGTGCAGAGGGGCTCTGCACGTACCACAGGAGTGGTGTGGCATTTAGAAATGCCAGGTTTGGGAGGCTCTTAACAGCGAGGGCCGGGCTCAAAGCGGTGAAAACCGCTGGAAAGTGCTCAAGAGCGGCTGTTATAACCACAGGAAGACGCTCTATATGACGTGCTGGATTGCAGCAGGAGACGCGCTGAGGAGCAGCCGGTAGCAGGAGCGGGAGGCGCTGGCTGGGTCCGGCGAGTCAGCAAGGTCCACTGCGGGGCCTCTTCGACGGCGGCAGAGCGTCTTGTTAGGCAGTGAGCTTCTTTCTCGGCGAGCAGGCTTCAGCGAGGATCAGCGAAGAGAAGTAGAGTCGTCGCTGAAGGAAAAAAGGACTGATGGCCTATGGCGAAACGCTCGCTTATATAGCCCTTTACCCCGCCCCTTTCGGTAGGAAAGTTCACACGCTCTGTCGCCATAGGCCGCACAGCTATGCCGCGCCGTCATTGGTTCAACAACTTGTCTATGAGTGAACCAATGACGATGCAATTACACTGCGTTATTGAAAAGGCTTCAGTAGCAGGGAAAAAGGGAGAGTACGAAAGGGAACTCAACTGTTTAACTCTACGGGAGTTGGAAAATGAGCCTATTTTCAAAAAAAGTGGAGTGTTCCTTTAAAGAAATTCATGTTTTCAATAAATAAATCTCGTTTTTCTACATGAATATATATGCCAAAGGTTTCAATGCCTCGAGGCAACAAACTTATAAAAAATAAATGAATTAAAAAATGATGAAAATGTTTATTAATATTGTTAAAGTGTCCAATTTTAAACAGGAAAAACAACACAAATATTTTTTTCCTCATTGATACCATATTGCATACCATAGAGGAAGCATCCCGTGGATCTCTGGATGGATCTTCAGAAATTTCCAGAGACTCTCCACCTTTCTTCTTTTATTTGGAAAAGAAAAATGTGTATTGCCTGAATAAATATAACATTTTAAAGTGACTTTTAACTCTCAAGTAAATCACACCTTTTTTCTTACTGTGAATACAAAAAAAAACTTCCCTTTTTTTGTCATTACGCAGGCATATTTTATTTCTGTGAAGCAGTTTAACTGTTGCTTCTCTATTAAAGTTAACTAAACTAACTGTAAGTTTAACAATAGTGGATTTAGCAGCTTTAATCAAACACTCCTGAACCAGTAAATCAGGGTCTTTGGGTTTACTTTGTAAGAAAGGGCTCAAGGTTTAACACCTAATATTTAGTGATAGCAAAATTCAAATTTGATCATAAAATCTTCAGATTTAGTACAGTGAAAGGGGTAATGATGACATGGATTGTTTTATTGTTTTAATATGATCTTTAATATGATCTGAGGTTCATTTACAATATTATTAAAGTTTTTTTTGCACAAAACATATATATTTGTGGAAAAAATCTTAATTTACAGACAAAGCATTATGAAATCTTTTGATGCAGCTGCTGTCAGATCAAATAGTTGGCTGCTTCATCTCTCAAAAAAAGTTTTCTTTGTGAACTCTCCATTACACTGTTCCTTCTTTACAGAACACAATGCTCTGAACAAACATATAAATCTTAAACGTGCCATTAAAATAAACCATTCACTTGTTTATAATGCTGGGATCCTTTTGAAGTCTGTACAGAGACACAAACTAGCGGTTTAAACTGGACGCTTTAAAGCAAATGTTCTTTCACTCTTACATTTGTCCTGTTGCCGACAGACTCACATGTGGAGTATGTCAAAAACTAAACGGGCATCTGTAAACTGTATCCAGTGTAGACAGCATCAGTGATTATAATGGGTTCTATTTGCATTTGACGCAATGCTCACATCCAGTGTAGATGAATGTCAGCCGCTTTCTGACTGAACACCAGTGGGCGGGGCTTATTGTGTGATGATGTATAACTAGTCATCAGTGTCTTGCTCTGGAGGAATGCATATGCAAATATAAGGAGCTTGATTAAATAAATGCTTTGTTTATAATGAGGAGGATGGTTTAAGACTATAAAATTTGCAGGATGTTTTAATGGTACAAAGACCTCAATATGTCAAAAGATCAAGGCAAGTTTAATTTCTCATGTCATGACCACTTTAATGCTGAGCACGGCAGAACTGAAAAGAAGGAAGCCTTGTGTTGATTTTCTGAAGCACGTTTCAGTGAATCTGAAAGGAAAAGTACCTTCCACTTTCATACATGAGCGACAAAGCAGAAAAAGGATGAGGAAAAGGAAGAACTAAAAACAACTCGTATACTACAATATTGATACTCAGAAATGGATTTACATGAAGGTCTTTATGAGGAATTCCTCTCCAACTCTGTATATAAGAAGGAGCTCAGACGTTATTCTGGACACATCAGATCTGAGATCTTCAAGCTCTACAGATTTCTTTCTGTCATTGTGAAGAAACATCTTGAAGAATGAGAAGCCTGATGTTCCTGCTGGTCCTGGTGATCTTCTGCTCTCTACAGATGACTTCAAGCGGTGAGGACTCTTTGAATTTAATTAACATAAAATAAATTGTTTTCAGATGATTAATGTCAGGTTTAGTTTCATTTGTTGCATTAGGCGATTTAAAAATATAGATATAGCAACTTAGGTAATAAGTTAGTAACAAAGGTGATTGAAAAATTTCTTTGCATGAGCATGTTATATATTTATATGCCTATTTGTTTCCATATTTCAGCTCCACTTGCAGCTGATGTGTCAAACTGCTGTATGGAGTTCACTGATGTGAAGATTCCCTGTGAAACAGGTGAAGTCTTACTTCTGGACCAGCAGCAACTGTCCCAGACGAGCCGTTGTGTGAGTGTCATCTTAGACATTATTATTTTATTTTAATATTGCAATGTCAATCTGAATGAGACACTCCATTAAAGAAACACTTTGATTCTAAATCTTGTTTTTGTCATTTTCCCCTCAGGTTTCAGATGATTTCAGGGAAAGAGTTCTGTGTAGATCCAGAGACCACCTGGTTGAGCGGACATGTTGCTAAAGTGGACAAGAGAACAAAAGTCTAAAAAAAGCTACACTGTTCAACTGTGCATATTGTATATTGTGCTGATGTGTATATAAAATTAGTTTATTTACAGAATAATTTATGTGATTGGATTTAGTTGTTTTAATAAAATATAAATTATGATTTTTATCGTCCTGGAGTATTGTTTTTATCCTCTGTTGCACACATTTTGAAAATAAACATTTCATTTAAATTTAAAGGGGTGATGTAATGCCACTTTTACAAGATGTAAAATAAGTCTCTGATGTCCCCAAAGTGTATATGTTAACATTTTAACTCAAAATACCCCACAGATGTTTTGTGTGTCCCTTTAAATTCAAATGAGCTACTGCTCTCAAAAAGAGGGCGGGGTTTCAAGAGCTCGTGTTAAGAAAGTGTTAGCAGCGCCGATTACCTCACGAAGACTCACTGAAAATGTCAGAAACTGTTTAGCCTTTTATGTTCAAACTGAAGTCAGACAATGATGGAGAGACTCAAGTGACAACATGTAGAATGCGACAGGACGTTTCTGAACAGTTGTTTCATTTATGCAGCTGATGTGGGATATCTTAATGATATGCTAAAGCTCGCCAGCACATTGACATGATTGGTTACAATGTGGCTTGTGATGTCAGATTTTCACCACAGGAGGACTTTAATAAATTACATTTTTAATGCATATTATCATCTCTTTTTTCAACAAAATGTATCAAACTAACTATTACTATAACAGTTACCCGACATGAAATACTGAAAGTTTTAAACTGACAATATTACAGTTTGTGTGTAAATAAAATGACTTCACAATGGAGTGGATTTTAGCTTCTTTTCAAAAGGGAAATAAGATAAAAGTGTCTGGAGATATATATGCATGGTTTTGGGAAGTAGGATGGGTGAGAGAAACAAGTTTCCTTCATCCTAAAAAAAGAGGAGCTCTCGGCTGACATCTGGTGGTGAATTTTTAGCGCTGTTACAATTATGATTTTTAAATATCTCATTGAGATTTATGGGAATTGTCTAAATATGACTAAACCTACTGAAGGCAAATATAAATACGAAAATGCTGATCATTAATACAAGTACAGAACAAAATATCCATGGTTAATAGCCTTTGATATTCAGTGTCCATTCCTGGTACTGTTCTGCAGTCCTCTACTGCCACCTACTGATGAAAGCTTTCAGGCTGACAGGATTTCATTAGACTACATAACTATAAAATATGCAAAAATATAGGCCTATAAAGTTTGCCAAAGTATTTAGATAATTCATTTTAAGATATTCCAATTTGTCAAGTCAAGTCAAGTCAAATTTATTTATATAGCGCTTTTTACAATTTGTAATTGTTTCAAAGCAGCTTTACATATTAGGAGCACAGAAAAAAGAGAAATGGTTAAAAATAAGCTGTACAAGCAAGCGTGGTAATATGTAACATATACAAGATGGTGCTACATTAAGCCAATGTCGGCTGACTCCCAGGGGTGGAAAAAACCCCCTAGGAGAAAAACCCAGCGTGCTAGCACTGGGAAAAAAGTCCTAGGAGGGAAATTTGTAATGAAAGTACAAGTATTGAGGAACACACATGGTCTTCTGGACCCTGTGAACGTGTTTCAGACATGTTTAGACACGTATTATTTTAGTTTGACAGAAAATAACATTTTATAGTAAATGCAGTGTAAGCTCACAAGTAGATCACACCTTTTTTCTTACCGTAACTAGCTTACCTTTCTTGACTTAAATTTGTATTTTATTTCAGGAGTTTAACTGGCTGAATTATTCCAGTTCCTCTATTAGACTAAGAAAAGCCACTATAAATAGAATAAGTGGTTTTGTTTTCTTAGAGCATGAGTTTTAGGTAACAATTCAGATATGGTCATGAAGAGGTGAAGGAACAGAAAAAAAAAACCCACACACACAAAACAAAACAAAATCTACAGACCTTCCTATCACATAAGGATTTACAAGAATGTCTTTTAAAGAAACGTATAGGCTTTTATCTCATATATAGGCCTAATAAAGTGCTCAGACATTATTCAGAACACATCAGATATGTAAGGCTACACTGTTAGACCTTGCCAGGCTTTTTTACAGTAAAATACTGGCAACACTGTTGAGATCTTCAAGCTCTACAGATTCTTTCTGTCATTGTGAAGAAACATCTTGAAGAATGAGAAGCTTGATGTTTCTGCTGGTCCTGGTGATCTTCTGCTCTCTGCAGATGACTTCAAGCGGTGAGGACTCTTTGATTTTTAATTAACATAAAATAAATTGACTTGAGATTTAGAAATGTTTAGGCCTTTATCTCATATGTAGGCCTAATAAAGTGCTCGTTATTCAGAACACATCAGATATAGGCTACACAACTGTGTGAATTGTTCATGGCTCAGTTAACATTTTCTCAATACAGTGTGGAGTTGTGAAATGCTGACTGCGTAGTGACTTTTGTATGGACAATTCAATATAGTTTATTTTGGCATGTTCATATAGCGGATGAATACTGGGAGATCGCAGACAAACTGCGCCAGCTTCCGCATACCATCAGAGGAGTAGTGACAGAGAGGACGCTATTCCTGCTTCTTCATTTTTCCTCTTCTTAAAGGTGAAATACGGGTATTTAAAAAGAAACCGTTTGAAATAGAATAATACTTTGACTATTGCATATGGATTGTGGATATAAATCGTGGCGTTGGTGAGATAATCCAAGAATCTGTTACATTTTCTTGAGGTAGGCTATAATGTTCGGGTTTTTATTCTTGGGATGATCCAGCGATCCATACATTGAATAGTACTGATGTATTATTGTAATTCCTGATGACATATTTGTTCATGCTAAAGTTATGTAAAGGTTAAATGATTCTTAAAAAGGAAACTTTGTGACCATGATCTGCCAAACTTTAGTGTTCAAAGTGCTTTTGTTTCCCAATCGCTGGACGTTTCCAGTCAGATTGTTGTGCAGAATTCTGACTAGGGACGTGCACAGGGGGGTTGCTCAGGTTGCCCGGGCAACTGCCCATATGCCCTTCTCGACTCACGTTGCCCTTCCGAGGTGGAAAAAAATAAATAAAAAAATCGTACAATGGATGCAGAATTTCACGTAGGCCTAGATAAAAAAAAAAAAAAATTTAAAAATCGCAAAGCCTCATTCACTTCCATATTCGGGCACCTGACCGAAAGTGAAAGTCAGTAAGGGAAGGGCAAACTCTGTTTACATGGCTGCAGCGCTGCACGCGACCGGCACCTGAGCTGAGCCTGCATGAGCGGCACTAGAAGGAGATTGTCGCGGTTGTCGGGTGAGACGACTTAACGTTGTCGGAAAGGTGAGTAAGGTTATAATCGTTAACGAAAACGAACGAAAAAAACGAAAACTAGGTGGGAAAAACATCGTCGTTAACTGAAATAAAAATAAAAACGAGGCATTACAAAAAAACGATAACTAACCAAAACTGTAATGTGTGTTTAGCAAAACTAACTAAAATAAAATTATAGATTAAATGTCCTTAGTTTTCGTCTTTGTCAATGTCTTTCATAGAGCAAACGTTCAGCTGCATTTCATTTCCCTGCGTCTCTCATTCACGCGTCTGTCTCACATACTCGCTCGCGCACACCGCGCCTCCATGAGAACGAGTGTTGGAAGCAAGTTCACGAAAGGTTGGTATCTCGTGAAAAACCTTTACACAATCACACATTAAAAAGTGGTATAAAAATATTTTTAATTCTGAATATAATTTTGTCAGTGTGTTAATGTCGACCCGAGAAGCGATTGCTACTTTAGAAAGTTAACTAGACGCAAGTTTGAGGTAAAATGCACTTGGGTTGGCGATGTCAAAACACTATTTAAGCTGTGATTCAAGTAACGAATAATTGACGACGGGCCGTTGAATTATTAGAAAAATAATGCACATCTGAAGTGGTGATTCGGTCACGACTCAAAGCGGAGTCAATTATTCCGCTTATACCACGGTTATTCTCAGTCCTTCATATAACCCGTGAGGTTTTTTTTTTTTTTGGTAGGGGAGTGCCATTTTTTTTAAGGTCAGAGCAACTGCCCCTCAAAATTCCTGTGCACGTCCCTGATTCTGACCCCCTCCAGGTCATTACCCCCGAGGTTGTGGGAGTGGTTAGGATTGGGGGTGGAGTTTGGCGTGTCAAGCTCCACCCATTTGGCTCTAATGGGGCGAGCGCCACTTGTTTTCCTAATCAAAATGTCTAGCCTACATTATTAAAGTCAACATGAAATCAGAATTGACAACTCTTTTTTTCATGAAATATTGCAGTATTTATTATAAATGGTTTATCTGTGCGCTATGTGGGAAAAAGAGAAAAATATCCAACAGATTTAATTAATTTAACGATTAAATACAAGTTGTTGTGTAGCCTAATATTTTATATAAGCATTGTTTTCTCATATTTTATATTATTTCCATTTCATTTTCAATAGTGGTCATTTTTGATATGGAACAGTTAAGTGTGACACTTTTTAGTTGTGACCATTTAGCCTTTGCAAAGACACATTACTCTATTTGCACACTTTCTTGTTGAACATGTTAAACCGGGACGACATGCATAGAATATAAATCTGTTGTAAATCCACTCTTATGGGAAAATTTGTGAATTGTTTATAACATAGAGGTATACAAGCGATAGAATGTGATTTATATATATATATGTATGTATATATATATATATATATATATATATATATTAATGATTCTAAATTGAACTGTTTGGAAAAGATGACACTTTTGTTAAATATTTTATTTGTGCTTTTGAGAAGTAACAGACACCAACTGAATGGTGTAAATAAGCAGACAGATCAGATGTGTCCTCTTCATTTTCGTCTCTTCTATCAAAGTAAATTCTCATCTGTTTGCTCGGACTCCTGAACAGGACCTGCAGTATCAGATCTGAGATCTTCAAGCTCTACAGATTCTTTCTGTCATTGTGAAGAAACATCTTGAAGAATGAGAAGCCTGATGTTTCTGCTGGTCCTGGTGATCTTCTGCTCTCTGCAGATGACTTCAAGCGGTGAGGACTCTTTGGCTTTAATTAAGATAAAATTAATTGATTTCAGATTTTTTATGGTTAATTTTTTATTTGTTTCAGTAGGTGATTTAAAAATATAGATAAATTTCTTTGCATGAGCATAGTATAGATTTGTGATGGGCCTTTTTGTCTTCATATTTCAGCTCCACTTAAAGCTGATGTGTCAAACTGCTGTATGGAGTTCACTGATGTGAAGATTCCTGTGAAACAGGTGAAGTCTTACTATTGGACCAGCAGCAACTGTCCCAGACGAGCCGTTGTGTGAGTGTCATCTTAGACATTATTTTATTTTAATATTGCAATGTCAATCTGAATGAGACACTCCATTAAAGAAACACTTTGATCTAAATCTTGTTTTTGTCATTTTCCCCTCAGGTTTCAGATGATTTCAGGGAAAGAGTTCTGTGTAGATCCAGAGACCACCTGGTTGAGCGGACATGTTGCTAAAGTGGACAAGAGAACAAGGGCCCTATTTTAACAATCTAAAAGCAAAGTGTAAAGCGCACGGCGCAGGTGCACTCAGGGCGTGTCCAAATCCACGTTTGATATTTTAACGACGGAAAAACGGTCCGTGCGCCGGGGCGCATTTTTGAAATGGGTTGTCCCTATTCTCTTAATGAACCAATCAGAGTGTCATCTCCCATTCCCTTTAAGAGCGAGATGCGCTCGCGCCATGGCGGATTGCTATTTACATGGCGTACACGCGATGAGTCAGTTAATATATATGTGTGTGTATTGGCACGATTGTTCAATTAATTAGCCAATTTTGTTCATCATTATAAGTAGTAATAGGCTGAATTGAAAATAGGTAGCCTAATTCTAATACACGCAATGACTATTCACCATTAAATTTTTATATTTATGTAGCCTACACAATAATATTCTTTTACACTGTAATCCTTTTGTTTTTAATATTTGGCATGTTTGTGTGATGCGCATCCCTGTGTGTAATAAGCAAAGTCAACGCGCACCGTGGACGCGCCCATTGACTTTAGACTTTAGACCAGGTTTGAGTTGGTTTATGGCGCAGTCTATTTTCAGCTCCTTAAAATAGCAATGCGCCAGCAATGCGCCTGAACACACCTCTTTTTTAGACCAGCACGCCCATGGGCGCACTAACTGGAGCAAATGCATTTACTAATTTAAGGACGAGGCGCTGAACGGAAAAACGCGAACGGCGCCGGACGCAAACTATCAAACACACTTGCGCTGCGCCTTGTGTCGCATTGCGCCGGGTGTATTATAGGGCCCCATAAGTCTAAAATAAGCTACACTGTTTCTGTTTGAACTCTGCATTTCATATTGTATATTGTGCTGATGTATATATAAAACTATTTTATTTACAGAATAAATTATGTAATTGGGTTCAGTTGTTTTAATAAAATATAAATGATACATTTTATCGTCATGCAGTTTTTGTTCCTCGTTGCACACATTTTGAAAATAAACTTTTTATTTAAATTTAAGTCTATATTTCTGGTGGATCTCTCTCTCTCATATATATATGTGTATATATATATATATATATATATATATATAGAGAGAGAGAGAGAGAGAGAGAGAGAGATAGAGATAGATAGATAGATAGATAGATAGATAGATAGATGTTAAGTAACAAAGTATTTGTATTAAGTATCTCAGTCAGACTGCATTGTCTAAAACAGACTATACTCTCTGAAACAAATCTGTTTAAACAACACATTTCCCTTCTTGTGTAAGTACTAAAATACTTGATATTAATAGAATAAACAAAATTAAATATCTACAGTAAATAGATAGACTGTGTCCTTCCTGGTGTTGTTCTGCAGTCCTTTACTGCCATTTTGTGGTGGAGGTTTCTAGTCTGATAGACTTTCAGTGAGAAAGATGATAGAACTATAGGCTACATTAAATATTATGTAAAGTTTTCTCAAAATATTATAGATAATAAAACCATACTTAAACTCTTGTCAACTGTTGCTGAAACCAAAATCTGTATCTAAGATTACAAGGATTACAACTGTAAGATTGCAGTTTGCAACAAATGCTATATAATTGTATCCTAAAACAAAAATCAGGAAAGAAAGAAAATGTACAGTAAGTTTCTGATGAACACAAGTTGTCTTGTGAATTCTTAAAATCATCCTGTGGAAAAATAACAATATAACGACTTATATAGTGATGGCCAATTTCAAAACACTGCTTCAGGAAGCATCGGAGCATTATGAATCAGTGTGTCGAATCAGTGTATCGAATCAGCGGTTCGGAGCGCCAGTGTCACGTGATTTCAGCCGTTGGCAGTTTGACACGCAATCTGAATCATGATTCGATACACTGATTCATTGTGCTCCGATGCTTCCTGAAGCAGTGTTTTGAAATCGGCCATCACTATATAAGTCGTTATTTTGGGGTTTTTTGGCGCACCAAAAATATTCTCGTCGCTTTATAATATTAATATTGAACCACTGTACTCACATGAAAGGATTTAGATGTGTTTTTAGTACCTTTATGGATCTTGAGAGAGAAAATGTCATTGCTCCCTATGCAGGCCTCACTGAGCCATCGGATTTCAACTAAAATATCTTAATTTGTGTTCCGAAGATTAACGAAAGTCTTACGGGTGTAGAACGGCATGAGGGTGAGTAATTAATGACAAAAGTTTCATTTTTGGGTGAACTAACCCTTTAAATTAACTAAACAATAGTTTAGTGCTAACTGTGAGTTTAACAATAGTGGATTTAGTTACTTTAATCAAACACTCCTGAAGTTAATCAGGGTCTTTGGGTTTACTTTGGATGAAAGGGGTCAAGGTTTAACACCTAATATTTAGTGATAGCAAAATTCAAATTTGATCATAAAATCTTCATATTTAGTACAGTTAAAGGGGTAATGATGACATGGATTGTTTTATTGTTTTAATATGATCTTTAATATGATCTGAGGTTCACTTACAATATTATTAAAGTTTTTTTGCATAAAACATATATTTGCAGAAAAAACATCATTAACAGACAAAGCATTATGAAATCATTTAATGCAGCTGCTGTCAGATCTAATACAGTTGGCTGTTTCATCTCTCAACAAAATTTTGTTTGCGAACTCTCCATCCAGTGTAGACAAACAGTGATTCAAATCTTCTATTTGCTTTTGACGAGACGCTCACATCAGTAGGCGAATGTCAGCCGTCATGTGACTGAACACCAGTGGGCGGGGCCTAATGTGTGATGACGTATAACTATTCATCACTGTCTTGCTCTGCTAATGTATTTGCTCATGTGACATCACAAAATAAGCTGCTTTTGGAGCTTTATT
The DNA here is from genome assembly GCF_018812025.1 of Megalobrama amblycephala. Lineage (NCBI taxonomy): Eukaryota > Metazoa > Chordata > Actinopteri > Cypriniformes > Xenocyprididae > Megalobrama > Megalobrama amblycephala. The sequence continues at coordinate 25,589,515 of NC_063058.1, forward strand.
AAATAAATGCTTCGTTTATAATGAGGAGGATGGTTTAAACTATAAAACTTGCAGGATGTTTTAATGGTACAAAGACCTCAATACGTCAAAAGATCAAGGCAAGTTTCATTTCTCATGTCATGACCACTTTAATGCTGAGCACGGCAGATCTAAAAAGAGGAAGACGTGTGTTGATTTTCTGAAGCACGTTTCAGTGAATCTGAAAGAAAAGTACCTTCCACTTTCATACATGAGCGACAAAGCAGAAAAAGGACGAGGAAAAGGAAGATCTAAAAACAACTCGCATACTACAATATTGATACTCAGAAAAGGATTTACATGAAGGTCTTTAAGAGGAATTCCTCTCCAACTCTGTATATAAGAAGGAGCTCAGACATTATTCTGGACACATCAGATCTGAGATCTTCAAGCTCTACAGATTCTTTCCATTATTGTGAAGAAACATCGTGAAGAATGAGAAGCCTGATGTTCCTGCTGGTCCTGGTGATCTTCTGCTCTCTGCAGATGACTTCAAGCGGTGAGGACTCTTTGATTTTTAATAAACATAAAATGTATTGTTTTCAGATGATTAATGTCAGGTTTAAGGTTTAATTTGTTGCATTAGGTGATTTAAAAATATAGATATAGCAACTTGGTAATAAGTTAGTAACAAAGGTGATTAAAAAATGTCTTTACATGAGCATGGTATATATTTATATGCCTATCTGTTTCCATATTTCAGCTCCACTTGCAGCTGATGTGTCAGACTGCTGTATGGAGTTCACTGATGTGAAGATTCCTGTGAAACAGGTGAAGTCTTACTACTGGACCAGCAGCAACTGTCCCAGACGAGCCGTTGTGTGAGTGTCATCTTAGACATTATTTTATTTTAATATTGCAATGTCAATCTGAATGAGACACTCCATTAAAGAAACACTTTGATCTAAATCTTGTTTTGTCATTTTCCCCTCAGGTTTCAGATGATTTCAGGGAGAAAGATCTGTGTAGATCCAGAGACCACCTGGTTGAGCGGACATGTTGCTAAAGTGGACCAGAGAACAACATCTGCTGCTACAACAACAAAAACTGCTTCTACAGCAAAGACTCAGAGCCCCACAGTCTAAAAGAAGCTACACTGTTTCTGTTTGAACTCTGCATTTCATATTGTATATTTTGCTGATGTATATATAAAACTATTTTATTTACAGAATCATTTATGTAATTGGGTTCAGTTGTTTTAATAAAATATAAATGATAATTTTTATTGTCATGCAGTTTTTATCCTTTGTTGCACACATTTTGAAAATAAACTTTTCATTTAAATTTAAGTCTGTATTTCTGGTGGATCTATATAGATGTTAAGAAACAAAGTATTTGTTTTAAGTATCTTAGTTAGACTGCATTGTCTAAAACTGACTATACCATCTGAAACAAATCTGTTTAAACAACACATTTCCCTTCTTGTGTAAGTACTAAAGAATACACCTATTGATATTAATAGAATAAACAAAATTAAATATCTACAGTAAATAGATAGACTGTGTCCTTCCTGGTGCTGTTCTGCAGACTTTTACTGCCATTCAGTAGAGGTTTTTTGTCTGATGGACTTTTAGTGAGAAAGATGATAGAACTAGTAGTGATGTCTGGTTCGCGAACGAATCGTTCTTTTTAACCGGTTCTTTTCAGTGAACCGGTCGAACCAGTTCACCAAATCGGTCTGAATCGTTCCAAACAGTTCGCATCTCCAGTTAGCAAACACGAATCCACAAATTACTAAAGTTACTCACATTTTGACGTGCCTGACACTACCTCTCGAAATAAACCAACATCCCGGAGTTATTCAGTTAATCCAACAGTACACTGACTTAACCTGCTGTAAAGAGAGAACTGATGATGATGGGCACAAGCAGCAGAGCAGCTGATATGAGTGCGCATGCGCGGCGCACACGAACGAACATACACGGCCTGTCACCGTTCTCGTTCTCGAGTCAAGAACCGGTTGCAACGGTTTTCGGATCATCAGTACACAACCGAGAACCGCTTCTTTCGGACATGTCCGATTTGAGAACCGGTGAGCTGATGATACTGCGCATGCGTGCAATTTTTCAAGAGAATGAAAAGCACGTTAGTCAAGTTTTGTTGAACATCGGACAGTGTGATAATATAAAACATACTGGAAATATGTTTATCACTTAATTCAAAATACAAAACGTTTATTGTGCTTTTCCAAATACACCATAGCAGATTAATAGCATAAAATACTATACATAATACTGTACATAATAAACTACATGCCAACATGAACATAATATTTTGTACACAGATCAAACTAATGTTCAGAAATAGTTCTACAAATTTATTTTTCTATATTAATGTTATTTAAAAAGCAATGTAGTTAAAGTTGTGCAGTTGTGCTTTCAAGTTAATTTTTTTTAAAGATTGGAAACATTTATTTGTTTCATAAATAATCCATTTAATTTCTAAACAAGGTGATATAAAGATAAAAAAATGACGTAATCAAACTACAGCGAGAGCAAACAAGCGACTCCTTTTGAATCGCTCTCGCGGTTCTCGAATCTCAGTCTCGTTCACGAGTAGAACCGGTTGCAGCGGTTTTCGGATCATCAATACACAACCGAGAACTGCTTCTTTCGTACATGTGTCTGATTTGAGAACCGGTGAGCTGATGATACTGCGCATGCGTGATTCAGCGTGTGATCTAAAGCTATAGAACAGTAACATCACAGCACCGGCTAACTAGGACAACTGATGCTATGAGAGGACTCGAAGGGGCCAATCTGACGAAACGTAAGTTTATTTAATTACAAATAAATCGTAATGTAAGAGGATCATGGTTTCTGCTCTGATGAAGACTAATTTATTCACTTTATAACTGCAAAACTTTGTTTGCACATCACTGCCTCTATATGTCGTGTTTGGATGCTTTAGATGCAAAACTAAATTGTAAGAAATGCTTCAGATTATAATGTTTTAGTTGACTGATGTTATACTTACTTTATATATTTGAATGTGTTAAGTTTTGTCATCGCGGATGACATCATTACGTCGGAGCGTAAAAGAACCGGTGAACCGGTTTTTTCAACCGGTTTAATGAATCGAACTGTCCGAAAGAACCGGTTCGCGGAAAAGAACCGAACTTCCCATCACTAAGAACTAGGCTACATCAAAGGCTATAGAATAACACAAGACGCGTCACTCGTATTGTTTTGAATGGGAGAAAGTGTAACGCGCAATATGGCAGAATAAGTCCCGCCTTCTAAATAAGAGCCAATCGCTGACTGGTAAAGTCATCGCGTCACTGCAGCGGCCGTTAGAAGCACCGGTTTCTATAGAAACAGTCACTCGCGCGAAATGAGGCACAAGAGACGCGCATTTAGGTCTGCGCCAGGGGCGTTTCCTCCGAGTAGGCAAGGGAGGCAGTGCCTCCTCTAAAAAATAGGATGAGAAAATAATCCATATTACATATAAAACAACACAAATATTACAAATTATGACATTAAAAAGAGCGCAAGTCACGCGTATTTCTTAAGGAACACTGCCCAACAGCGACACCCGCAGGTAAAGTTACACAGAGGAGTCATGCCTCCCTTTCCTCTCATAGGAATCCATAGAAAATCATCAGAACCCCGGCGTGCGGTGGGTTTTGTGGGGGTAATTGAGAATGAATGGGGAAAGTCACGTGAGAGGAGGCAGCGTCTCCATCGCGCTATGATTGGATGTAATTGGTTATGATTGGATATGATTGGTTTGTGCGATAAATCCCGCCTCTCGTTGACGTGCGCTTTCCGCGCAGCTTTGACTGAACAAATAATGGCGTCAATCGGAAGACTAACTGAAAAGTAAGTAAACAGATCACCCAGTTAGATATCACCGCTTTATGTCACGTCAAAATCAAAATTGAAATGGACTGAAAGCATGATGACTGCGGGGGTTTTTAGTGCAATCAGCTTGGTGAAATTAAAAATACAATTCGTGTTTGTGACAGACGGTGTTTACAGAGCATGACTGATGATCCAAAATATTCTAGGTTGACAATTAAAAAGAAAAACCGCAATAAACAAATAAAATATATAGTTTAAATTATTATTGCCTTTAGTTATTATTTTGGAATGAATGTAGAAATGCTTAAAACACTTGATGCTTGATGAGATTGACTTGGTTTTGATAAATAGAACATTACATTGTTAATGTAAAATTACAAAATAGAATTGTACTTGGTTTCTTTTTTTTTTCTTTTTTGATGTACTGTAAAGAAATGTTCATTTAACAAGGAAGATGTGTCAACTTTAAGAGTAATGCACATGAATTTACAATGATTCATAAAAAAAAAAATGTGCCTCCTCATTTCAGAACACCACTGCACGCCACTGGTCTGCGCATACGCATTAGCTTGATCCAGCATAAAAATACAGGTTTTTTGTCGTGATTCGAGCGTTTGGAAAAAAAATTATGAGACAGTTGTTGTCAAATTTCAAATTTCATCAAATATGAAATTTAATCGAAAGCTTGACAAACAGCTTTGGAGCTGCATGATGCCCAGGATGCCCGAGAGGCGTTTCAAAGATGGCCGCCGAGTGAAATGACTTGTCTTAAAGGGACTTTGGCTACATTAAATATTATGTAAAGTTTCCTCAATGTATTACAGACAATAAAACCATACTAAAAATCTTGTCAACTCCCAGCCAGCACAGCATGGTGGGGCCCAGATGGGTGTCACCTGGGCTGCCTAACTGGGGCCCAGACATTTTTGTCCACAGTTTCCATGGAGGCCCCACATGGGTTAGCCCAGATGAAATGAACACTGCTCAGTGTGCACACTACAGGCTGTTAAATGTAACACAGAAACATATGGGAGTTATTGAGATAATTAGGTGATAACGAGCAGAATCACCAAAGGACAGAAAAACAACAAGAACTACAACTTCAGCCACAGCCTTCAATGAAATCAACTGAAGATAAAAGACATTAAATCTCTCAAGATCTGATTAAAAGTCTCCACAAACAGCATTACCAGCTTCATTTTTTACTAACCAGATTGCCACAGAAACAGTCAAAGTCAAACTGCCTAACTGAAGTAAGCGCTGACCTCGATCACGGTGACATCAAACCAAACTTATTTTCAACAAATCATCATCGTCTAAACCTCTGGTGATTCTCAATAACAACTTTTGTAGATGTATGTCAGAAATAAAGTCAATCTGGTTAGTAATAAGTGAAGCTGGTAATGCTGTTTGTGGAGATGTTTAATCAGATCTTGAGAGATTTAATGTCTTTTATCTTCAGTTGATTTCATCGAAGGCTGTGGCTGAAGTTGTAGTTCTTGTTGTTTCTCTGTCCTTCAGTGATTCTGCTCGTTGTCATCTTATTATCTCATTAACTCCAGCATGTTTCTGTGTTACATTTAACAGCCTGTAGCCAGAGACTCTCCTCCTTTCTTGTTTTAGTTAGAAAGATAAATGTGTATTGTCTGAGTAAAAATAACATTTTAAAGTGAATTTTTAACTCCCACCTTTTTTTCTTACTGTCAATATCAGAAAAGCTTCCCTTTTCTTGTCATTACGCAGGCATATTTTAGTTCTGTGAAGCAGTTTAACTGTTGCTTCTCTATTAAAGTTAACTAAACAATAGTTTAGTGCTAACTGTGAGTTTAACAATAGTGGATTTAATTACTTTAATCAAACACTCCTGAACCAGTTAATCAGGGTCTTTGGGTTTACTTTGGATGAAAGGGGTCAAGGTTTAACACCTAATATTTAGTGATAGCAAAATTCAAATTTGATCATAAAATCTTCATATTTAGTACAGTTAAAGGAGTAATGATGACATGGATTGTTTTATTGTTTTAATATGATCTTTAATATGATCTGAGGTTCACTTATAATGTTATTAAAGGTTTTTTTTGTTGCATAAAACATATATTTGCAGAAAAAACATCATTAACAGACAAAGCATTATGAAATCATTTAATGCAGCTGCTGTCAGATCTAATACAGTTGGCTGTTTCATCTCTCAACAAAATTTTGTTTGCGAACTCTCCATCCAGTGTAGACAAACAGTGATTCAAATCTTCTATTTGCTTTTGACGAGACGCTCACATCAGTGTCGGTGAATGTCAGACGTCATGTGACTGAACACCAGTGGGCGGGGCCTATTGTGTGATATGTATAACTATTCATCAGTGTCTCTGCTAATGTATTTGCTCATGTGACATCACAAAATAAGCTGCTTTTGGAGCTTTATTAAATAAATGCTTTGTTTATAATGAGGAGGATGGTTTAAACTATAAAACTTGCAGGATGTTTTAATGGTACAAAGACCTCAATATGTCAAAAGATCAAGGCAAGTTTGATTTCTCATGTCATGACCACTTTAATGCTGAGCACGGCAGAACTGAAAAGAGGAAGCCTTGTGTTGATTTTCTGAAGCACGTTTCAGTGAATCTGAAAGAAAAGTACCTTCCACTTTCACACATGAGTGACAAAGCAGAAAAAGGATGAGGTAAAGGAAGATCTAAAAACAACTCGTATACTACAATACTGATACTCAGAAATGGATTTACATGAATGTCTTTAAGAGGAATTCCTCTCCTGCTCTGTGCAGATGACTTCAAGTGGTGAGGACTCTTTGATTTTAATTAAGATCAAATTAATTGATTTCATTTTTTTTTGTGGAAGGTTTAGTTTCATTTGTTGCAATGAGTGATTTAAAAATATAGATAGAGCATTTTAGGATCTAATTCTAAGAACTTTTGTCTTATTTTTTTGCATGAGCATGGTATAGATTTATGATAGGCCTTTTTGTCTTCAGATTTCAGCTCCCAGCAGTTGATGCAGCACATTGAAAGTGCTGTATGGAGTTCATTAATATGAAGATTCCTGTGAAACAGGTGAAGTCTTACTACTGGACCACCAGTGACTGTCCCAGACGAGCCGTTGTGTGAGTGTCATCTTAGATGCTTTGTTTATAATGAGGAGGATGGTTTAAACTATAAAACTTGCAGGATGTTTTAATGGTACAAAGACCTCAATATGTCAAAAGATCAAGGCAAGTTTAATTTCTCATGTCATGACCACTTTAATGCTGAGCACGGCAGAACTGAAAAGAAGAAGCCTTGTGTTGATTTTCTGAAGCACGTTTCAGTGAATCTAAAGGAAAAGTACCTTCCACTTTCATACATGAGCGACAAAGCAGAAACAGGATGAGGAAAAGGAAGAACTAAAAACAACTCGCATACTACAATATTGATACTCAGAAATGGATTTACATGAAGGTCTTTAAGAGGAATTCCTCTCCAACTCTGTATATAAGAAGGAGCTCAGACATTATTCTGGACACATCAGATCTGAGATCTTCAAGCTCTACAGATTCTTTCTGTCATTGTGAAGAAACATCTTGAAGAATGAGAAGCCTGATGTTCCTGCTGGTCCTGGTGATCTTCTGCTCTCTGCAGATGACTTCAAGCGGTGAGGACTCTTTGAATTTAATTAACATATATATATGTTACATATATATATATATATATATATATATATATATATATATATATATATATATTTTTTTTTTTTTTTTTTTTTTTTTTTTTCAGATTTTTGTGGAAGGTTTAGTTTAATTTGTTGCAGTAGGTAATTTAAAAATATAGATAGAGCAACTTGAAAACATTTGTCTTATTTTTTGCATTGGCATGGTATTGACTTGTGATAGGCCTTTTGAACTTTTGTCTTAAAACTTTTGTCTTTTGTCTTAAAAAATAAGAACTTTTGTCTTATTTTTTGCATGAGCATGGTATAGATTTGTGATAGGCCTTTTTGTCTTCATATTTCAGCTCCCATTGCACTTGATGCAGCAAATTCAAAGTGCTGTATGGAGTTCACTAAAGTGAAGATTCCTGTGAGACTGGTGAAGTCTTACTCCTGGACCACCAGCGACTGTCCCAGACGAGCCGTTGTGTGAGTGTCATCTTAGACATTATTTCATTTTCAAACTCCATTAAAGAAACACTTTGATCTAAATTTTGTTTTTGTCCTTTTCCCCTCAGGTTTCATATGATTTCAGGGAAAGAGTTCTGTGTAGATCCAGAGACCACCTGGGTAAACAGCCATGTTGCTAAAGTGGACCAGAGAAAAACATCTGCTGCTACAACAACAACAACTGCTTCTACAGCAAAGACTCAGAGCCCCACAGTCTAAAAGAAGCTACACTGTTTCTGTTTGAACGCTACATTTCATATTGTATATTGTGCTGATGTATATATAAAACTATTTTATTTACAAAATAATTTATGTGATTGGATTGGATTGTTTTAATAAAATAAATTATCATTTTTATCATCATGGAGTATTGTTTTATCCTCTGTTGCACACATTTTGAAAATACAAATTTTATTTAAGTCTATGTATCTGGTGTAGGTGATAGATAGATAGATAGATAGATAGATAGATAGATAGATAGATAGATAGATAGATAGATAGATAGATAGATAGATAGATTCTAAGAAATGTGAGATATAAACTCGAATTTGCGTGAAAAAAAAGTCAGAATTGTGAGATATTAGCTCGAAATTAAACTTTTCATTCTTTTATTCCATGACTTCCATAGACTGCTACTGCAGAACTGTCATTTTCTGCAACCAGGTAGGCTCCGCCCACAAAAAAACCAACGTCATTGCTGTTTGCAAACACATAATGGGTCTATAGAATTAGCAAAATTAAATATCTAACTGTGTTGTTCCTGGCACTACACTGCAGTCTTTTACTGCCATTTCATGGTGGAGATTTCTAGTCTGATATACTTTTAATGAGAAAGATGATAAAAGGCTACATTAAATATTAAAGTTGTCTCAAAACATTATAGATAATAAAACCATAGGCTACTAAAAATCTTGTCAACTATTGCTGAAACCGAAATCTGTATCTTTAAAATTACAATTTGCAATGAATTGTTTGCTATATAATTGTATTCTAAAACAAAAATCAGGAAAGAAAGAAAATGTACATGAAGTTTCTGAGGAACACAAGTTGTCTTGTGAATTCTTAAAAGCATCCCGTGGATCTCCTAATGGATCTTTAGACATTTCCAGAGACTCTCCTCCTTTCCTGTTTTAGTTGGAAAAGATAAATTAACATTTTAGTCTGAATAAAAATAGCATTTTAAAGTGAATGTTGAACTCAGAAGCACCTATTTTTTAATGTGAATAAAAGAAAACCTGTCCTTTTCTTGTCATTACATTTACATATTTTAGTTCTCTGAAGGAGTTTAACTGTTGCTTCTCTATTAGACTTTTAGTCTAATGTGATTGGGTGGTACAAATACCATTCAAAATAAACCTTAGGAATGCTAAGGGGTTAAAATAAACCATCCACTTGTTTCTGACGCTGGGATTCTTCTGAAGTCTGTATATAAAGAGCTGTTTAAACTGGATGCTTCAAAGCGAACTTTCTTTTACTCTTCCATCCTGTTGTTGACAGACACAAGCGCATGGAGTACGTCAGAAACTGAATGATTATTCAACTGTTTTGTTGTTACTCTGGAATAGATCCAGCTCAAAGTTAATGACATTTTCTTTTTTTCATTTAAAGCTCAGTCATTAGATCAGTGAATAAAGCCATAATATGATGACGATTATGTTCTGATCATCCAACAGCTAAACACTAGGGATGGGCAGATTGATATGAAGTATCGCTATATCGATACTGACGTTGAGTATTGAAAGTATCGATACTCAAATTAAAATATCGATACTAAGGTGTTTTTTTTTTTTTTTACCAGTTATTTTATTTAACAATAAATTTAATGCATACAATATGTATTGAATTGGATAAATAACATATGTTAGCGAATAATTTGTTGTAGAAGTATTTTCCTGCTCATCTGAACACGCAAATGCTGCAAGTCAGAACCAATCAATCACAGAGAGTGTTCGCTCACTGCCGACACTACATTCAAACAGCCTTTAGTATCGTAAGAAACCATTGATGCAGCCTAGAACAATGCTTAGCCTAAGAGAAGACAGAAAAATATAGTATTATTATTTGTAGTTATTTCACAATTAACAAAATGAAATAGTTGCCTATAGATTGTGCAATTACATTTATTTAAACTGAACGTTAAAAGTTCATATTGATGTTCTGTCAGAATACAAATGTTTCATTTTATGTGTGCAACAGTCTGTAACTGGCATCTTATGAAAATGAACCATTACTACATTGACCATAGTTCAGCTAGGCATAGTAGGCTTATTTGTAGATTTTCCATGGTTTACCAAGTAAACATTTTCACCATGTGTAAACAAAAATATAATCTAATAAACTGCAATTAAGGCAAATTGAATGTTAAAATGTCTTTCAAATATAATGTTAAGGGGGGTATCATAACCCATTGTACTCTTAATAATTCAATAAATGTTTAAATTTATAGTTTCATATTAGAGGTATCGTATCGGAGACATTGGCTTTGAAAGTATCGGTATCAAAAACAAAATAAGTGGTATCGCCCATCCCTACTAAACATTGTCTCTTGCTTTTCTTGCCATAACAAACAGCAAGAGCAACCAAAAAAATATACTAACACTAAAACAGTCAAGAGTCAAACTGCCTAACTGAAGTAAGCGCTGACCTCGATCACGGTGACATCAAACCAAACTTATTTTCAACAAATCATCAACATCTAAACCTCTGGTAATTCTCAATAACAACTTTTGTAGATGTATGTCAGAAATTAAGTCAATCTGGTTAGTAATAAGTGAAGCAGGTAATGCTGTTTGTGGAGATGTTTAATCAGTTCTTCAGAGATTTAATGTCTTTTATCTTCAGTTGATTTCATCGAAGGCTGTGGCTGAAGTTGTAGTTCTTGTTGTTCCTCTGTCCTTCAGTGATTCTGCTCGTTATCGTCTTATTATCTCATTATACACACCGGAGTACAAACCAACAGACGGCACAGACGTGCTCGAGAACAAGATGACAAACGGTACAGACAGTTAAAACCCTGGAAGTCAAATTGATTGACTTCGGATGCAGTGAAACTATTACCTACACGGGTTACACATCCTGTGCTGGTATAAATGATTTCTCAAAGTCAAAAATGGGATCCACTATTGTGACTCAATTAACATCAAATTATTTTTTTGAATGGTTAATGAATATTCTGATCAAAATTCTGAGTTAACGGAAACTTACGAATTAGACGTCTTTTTCCTCCAGGCACAGAAAAGTACTGCCTCCAGAGTACTGGATAGATGGCAGGTATCACAGGGAACCAGCAACAGTGTGGTCACTTGAGGTACTCTTGTTTGTAATGCTGTGCTGGGATTTTCCAAAGAGTTCAGACCTGGACAAGATCTTCAAAGAAAACATTGTGACCAAAGATGCTTGTCACAAACTGAGATCTTCATTTCAGCAAAGGACCATTTTAATTCTGAATCTCACTAGATAGAACAAAGAAACTATGCAGGAAAAGGAATATCTGAGACTAGCGGCTTGATAAATGATGGTCTTGTTGATATTGTGAAGTTTAAGCTAATAATCAGACGTCTCCCTCTTTCTCAACAGAATACTGCGATTTTATTGGCTGTTGTCTGCGGCTCAACCCAAAGGAGCAGATTGAACTGGACAGTGTCATTCTCCACAACTGGTTTAAGGAATCAATTACATTTTGAAGCTTTTTGATTTGGTTTAATTATCAGACTGTAGATATTTGATTCTTATGCTACATTTCAATGCGTGCTGCAACTGTCGATCCTCATACATGTCAATACATATGTGTAGACCATTTAAAATATTTTTACTTGTGTTCTTAAATATCTTTTTAGTGGATGTACTATAAGAGAGATTTTGTTGTTATATCTGAATTTTGTATTTTAAACCTTAAAAGTTAAGAAGTTTATATTTTATTTGTAATGTTTTGATTCCAATACCCTTAGGTCTTTTAACACATTTAAAATGTTAAACACATTCCACATAATGTCCAAAAATTCAGCGCAGAAATCAGATTTTGTGTGGTCATGGGTACTGCTGGGCCAATCAGCAGTAACATTTGCTATTTTGCCGTTTGGGACACATATCAGCTTATGAAACATGATACAATGACATTACATTTCTCTTTTTTTCCTATATATTTTTATTTTATATTTCACATTGTGAAGAGAAAGTTGAGAGACGCAAGACCCAACACTCTGGATGAGCTTAAGGCCGCTATCGAAGCATCCTGGGCCTCCATAACACCTCAGCAGTGCCACAGGCTGATTGCCTCCATGCCACGCCGCATTGAAGCAGTCATTTCTGCAAAAGGATTCCCGACCAAGTATTGAGTGCATAACTGAACATAATTATTTGAAGGTTGACTTTTTTTGTATTAAAAACACTTTTCTTTTATTGGTCGGATGAAATATGCTAATTTTTTGAAATTTTGGGTTTTCATGAGCTGTATGCCAAAATCATCAGTATTAAAAAAATAAAAGACCTGAAATATTTCAGTTGGTGTGCAATGAATCTAAAATATATGAAAGTTTAATTTTTATCATTACATTATGGAAAATAATGAACTTTTATCACAATATGCTAATTTTTTGAGAAGGACCTGTAAGGCTCAAATGATGTCACTTAGGCTTTGTGATGACATTTAAAGGAACAGAGCATTATTATAGATAAAACAAGTTAGTGTGACGGGGTGGTAAGTCAAACTGAGGGACGTGCACAAATCATAAAATATTTACAAAAAAAATAAGGTTTATTGTGAATAAATATATTTTGTGTAAACAGGGACACACATATAATCCTGAAAATAGTATATGTTTGAAAAAAATATATTATTTATTTGGTGATATTTTAGATGCAAATGTCATGTTGGTTAACACGGACATGTGAAATTGGCTATGTAACAATGAAAAATTATTAAAAATAGTATGCTAATCTTCAAAAAACCCATTTGATCATATATCATGTTAAAAAGAACACTTGAATTAATAATTTTAAGCTTTGGAAACAGACTTTGGGACATTTTTTGTGCCTTATGCATCTGACCAAATGTTGCGGACCCAAATGGCACCCGTTTCGTAGAATGACTCGTAAACTTTTCTATGACAAAAGTGTCTTAAAATTATTAATAAAATAAATAATCAACTGAAACAAATTATTTGGACATTAAAACATGTAAATTACAGTTTGGTATGAAATGTAATGAATTTAACTATCGTTAACAGTAAATGAGAGAGAGAGAGACCAGAGTTAGTTGTTGCTTTAACGGTCCTCTTTGTTGTCTGAGGGTGTGCTGCAGTCGTCATGGTAACTCAACTGCCACCCAAAATTCAAAAAATGCAGCTGAACTATTCAGCGCAAACTCATTATCGTATATTTAAGTAATTTAAATAAAACTTACATATACATATAAATACAACTAAATATTTTAATTTGTGACCCAAACAATATCTAGGGTGGACTTTACTCCACGACCTCGACACGCTGTAAAAATGTCCCAGTTGTTAATGAAACTGCGCTTAAAAAGCAACAAATCCTGTGAAGCTGCAGTTTACAGTAATTTTAGATTAGTCGGAGGCAGTGTAAAGCAATGTCTAAAATCACTTTACATAGCCTGTAACCCTGAATATATATACCTGTACATACGTGCCAAGGTTTCATTAAATAGACACACAGAAACACAGAAGTGTATTACTGTTGTTTTAATTATGAATTTCAATGCAAAATCCTTACGATAAATCCAGTGCTTGTGGAAAATTAGGGGTACATTAGATTCTGACAGTTTCCATCTTCCATCTAATTTTTTCCATTTTGTCAAAAACACTCACTTAGCTTAAAATGTCCATTATTGTGACAGAAAAGCAGGAAAAAACGGAAGGAGTGCAGAGGAATGGAGGTGTAATGTAAGGAAAGCAAGACCTCACACTCGCAGGGCAGGGCAGAGCAGGCAGGTTACGTTTTTAATGTTACTGAGGTTTGTCCAGCGTTGGGACAATGGGTGGGGCTTGTGATCAGTAGGTTTATGATGTGTTCTGCCGCTGTGGGAACTCAATAGAGAGAAAAAAATCTAATTTATTTAAAATCTAATAGGTTACATCACTGATTTTATTCAGGCTGCCACTGTTGTGTAAAAATTATTTATAAATTGATTTGATTACCATCATTTTATAAAGTAAATTTCTGTTTGTCTACTAAAATAAGCCACAATAAAGGTTCAGTGGGGAAAACCGTGATATACCGTGAAAAACAGAATCTTAAAACAATACTGTGATACAGATTTGTGGTCATACCAAAAATCTAAACTGAAAGATCTACACTCTTGTTGTTAATGTGAGTAATTTGATGATGATCAGCATCAGTGTGGTCTCGTGAGACTTTTTGAGCCATGGAAGTACATTACAACATGGTTGAGAAGCCATCGCTCTGCCACACAAGCCTGGAGGCAATGCACACCTCAGATGCCTGAGTACAAACATTTGGAAAGCTTTGTACACTACCAGGATACCCACCTTCCTAGTGGCAGTGAAGTTTGCCTCCACAGAGCATGCAGAATATGTCAGCGTTGTGAAGCTGTTATTCCTCACAGTCACTGTTTCCAATCTCATACACCTCATATTAACATTAATCACAGACTATAAATGGTTTTTCAGAAGACAAATTATCACTGTCAACAGCTTGTCCAGGACTGGTCTAAATCCTAAAACCATCTACTCCTCATAACATTTCCAAAGATGGTTATTCCAGACCCATCCCTCTGGAGATCGCTCTGTAAATTTTTTGCAAATCAAGAGTCCAGGGTTCCTCAGATCATCCAGCTTCTGGACTGGCAGGACGAGGCTGACTATATTATGGTGTTAGAGCGGTCCTGTCAGTCCTTGCAGGGCTTTTTACAGAGCTGCCCGGGCATCACTGGTGAGAATTTGGCACGGGTTATAATGCGACAGTCAACATTCGCGGCTCAAATATGCTGCCAGCGTGGAGTGTTCCACTGAGACATAAAGCTGGAAAACCTGCTAATTAACCCAGAAACCCTGGAAGTCAAACTGATTGACATCGATGTGCTCGAGAACAAGACGACAGATGGAACAGACACACTGGAGTCCAAGCTGACAGCAACAGTGTGGTCACTTGAGGTACTCTTGTTTGAAATGCTGTGCTGGGATTTTCCAAGGAGGCTCAGACCTGGACAAGATCTTCAAAGAAAACATTGTGACCAAAGATGCTTGTCACAAGCTGAGATCTTCATTTCAGCAAAGGACCGTTTTAATTCTGAATCTCACTACATAGAACAAAGAAACTATGTAGGAAAAGGAATATCTGAGACTAGTGGCTTGATAAATGATGGTCTTGTTGATATTTGTGGTAATATTAAAGGTAATAATCAGATATCTCTCCCATCTTTCTCCACAGAATGCTGCGATTTTATTGGCCGTTGTCTGCGGCTCGACCCAAAGGAGCAGATTGAACTGGACAATGTCATTCTCCACAACTGGTTTAAGGAATCAATTACATTTTGAAGCTTTTTGATTGGTTTAATTATCAGACTGTAGACATTAGATTTCTTATGCTACCTTTCAATGCGTGCTGCAACTGTCGATCCTCATACATGTCAATACATATGTGTAGACCATTTAAAGTATTTTTACTCGTGTTCTTAAATATCTTTTTAGTGGATGTACTATAAGAGAGATTTTGTTGTTATATTTGAATTTGTATTTTAAACCTTAAAAGTTAAGTTTATATTTTATTTGTAATGTCTTGAGTCCAATACTTTTAGATCTTTTAACACATTTAAACACATTCCACATAATTTCCAAAAATTCAGCGCAGAAATCAGATTTTGTGTGGTCATGGGTACTGCTGGGCCAATCAGCAGTAATATTTGCCATTTTGCTGTCTGGGACACATATCAGCTTATGAGACATTATTCAATGACATTACAGTCCCCCTTTTTTCCTATATATTTTTTATTTTATATATATTTCCCCCTTTATATATATATATATATATATATATATATATATATAAATATATTTCCTTATTCCTCAAACCAGAAAACATGTTTCTGTATTGTATACATGCATTATTACTGTGCAGTTTTAATAAAACCTAAATAAACAAAATGGCAATGTAAACATACATGTTCCTTCAACTTGTACATTACAATCCATTTATACATCCACATATATATAATTCATTGTATAAAATTGTACCTCTGCTAGTCAAATCACTAAATCTCTCATACCCAATTTTACAGATCCAGTGTGGTATCCCATCCACAAACACACTTAGGTATTTATTTGTGGCACTTTTTCAGCCACAGACATTAAACTATGAATCATTAAAACCATGTTTTCTCTTTTTAGTTAATTTCTTTACAATAGTCCTCAGACAACAATGATCGCTCTCTAATTTTTAACAGTCTTATAATGACTTTTTTAATTAAGCTTGCTTGAAAAAGCCAAATCACTGATCTACAACTTAAGCTTATTAGTATAATTCTTAGAGTAAAATTTCTAAATCCTCCTCAACTTTTCAAGCTCGGACTAGACCTTCAGACTTTTCTGACTCCGATTCTGTATCTTTACAGACTGATCTGACCTATAGTTTTCCTAAAAATGTTGATCAAAACTTGGGAAAATCCCATAGACTTTTACTGAAGGATTGTTCAAATGAGCCAAAACTGTTTAAACTCCAACTGACAAAATTCAAATTTTAACAGTTGGAGAGGCTCATCAGACTCCATTAACTTCCCATTCTGTGTACTATTTCTAAATCTATCTATTTATCTATCTCAAATATACATTTTTTTTATTTTGTAATATGGTCTCTTCACTCTTTTCTGTTCTTTATTCTTGTTTTGACTAAGTTTCAAACTCCTAGTGTCTAATGGGTTTATTGTGAATCTCAATGTCTCTGGTTTATCTCTGTTTTTCTGTGCTCCAAGACTCATCTTTTTCCCAGTCTTTTAGACTTGTTTGATTTTCTAACTTCTCTTATCCTTATTTTTCCATTATATTAAACTATTTTAAATCTCCTTTCAAACTCTTTGACGCTCTGCAACTATCTGACTAAATTTTTTTGTAAGTTAAACGTCTGTTTGGAACTTACTTGTCCCACTTTCATCAGCATTTTCCATTTTCCTTTCCAGGTATTTTTGTCT